>NC_061815.1:51177372-51357372 GCF_021462225.1 Girardinichthys multiradiatus
ATACAAACAATACAGTTAAAAAGTGCATAAATGGGTCAGAGGTCATCAGGGGACATGATGATGTAGAGCGGTGTGTCATCAGTGCAGCTATGAAATGAATGCTGTGTCTCCTGATGTCATCACCCAATGACCGGATACAAAGATTAAAAAGTGAAGGAGCTAAAATTGAACCTTGTGGAACACCGTAGTTTAGATTTTAACATTCTACTGACAGTTTCCTATAATCACAAAAAATGAGCTAAACCTTTTCAGGTCAGTTGTAGGAAGTTCAATCTGTCAGAGCCCATCTGGTGAGAAGGTTTGATCAAAAGCTGCACTAATGCCCCTTTTTCATTAGTACCTACTCTATTTGACTTGGGTCGGGTCTGCTCCACACAGTTGGGTTAGTTTTCCATAACAGTTAAGGACCATCTTAATGTGGGCGGGTTTTTTCAAACAAGTAATGAGATGTCATTTGTAGAGACACTAAAACCACAACAGGCTTGACTGCTGCTCAGTCTATGGTCTGCTGTCAGACTCAGGGAAGATCCGGAGAAGGCTGCAGGCAGCAGGGTGAAGCATCTGGATCAGTACAGGAGAGAGAGGGTACCAGCTAGAGGAGGTGTAATCTATAGTGATCATTTACATAATAAGCCCAGCATTCAATGATTTTATGATTGAAGATATTGGTTACTGAAATATGCTGACTAGTGACGGCGCCCCCTAGCCAGTCAGTGACTGACTTTTTGAGTTTTCAGCACAACTCGGCACGGTTGGAACTACAAGCAAGCAAGTATTAAAAATTATTGATGTATCCGTTACTACTGGAAAAGCCTAAAAAGTGAGAAGAGCCGTACCGAACCACACTGAGCATGAACTGGTGAAAACGAGGTATAATGTCCAGTAATACCAGTACTATTGGTTTGTTCTCATCTCTAAAGTATCTTGAGTAATTTAAAATCTTTAGTCATACAGTTTCTGTCCTATGATTGGATCTAAAATCAGGCTGTATTTTCTAAATGAGAGATTAGTTGATTAGGATCAAGCATCTCTAAAACGTAGCTTAAAAGCAGCGACATGGAGGCATCAAGGTTTCTTCTCCTCAGATGAGGCTTTATCGCAGCGGTCTTAAAAACAGTGGAGAAAAAACTCATTTGAGTTTATTCAGGGATCTCCTGAGGCCTCATGTACGAAGCGTACCTTGCGGCGCAATGTTTTACGCACAACTTAGCATGTACTAAAATGAATGATGAGTGAAAGTGTGCGCAACTTGACACAAACTTTTGACCTGCCGTGAAAATGTGCAGAAGCCACACAAACTTCAATCGACAATAATAAACTATGAAGAACTAAAACTCACCTAAATCCACTGAAATATGACTCAATTCACCTTTATTTAATTCATGGAGCATCAAACATGATGTTTCTTCATGACTTTGAGCTTTTATGGTTTAAACCAGAGCGATGAAACTGAATGACATTCAGCCTCAGTAACGTAACACACCTCAGAAAATGATGGAAACAACCTCAGTCGGATGGAAACTGTGAAACTTCAGATGGAAATGCTCATCGGTCTGAGAGCTGAGGAGCACAAAATGGATGTGAATCATCTGAGGGACACATTCATTCTCACTGAGAATAAAACGATGTCGGATCAGCAGATTAACTCCTAACAAGTCAGGTTTGATGATTTCTGGTGGACAAGCTGGAGACAATCACACATGTCCATGAATAGTTGCTAAAGTTGTGCATTATTGTGGAACGATGGCGGCTTTGGCTCAGCTGGAGGATGGAAGACGTCAGAGGGAGCAGAGATCCTACTGACCTGCTGGTACATGATGATGCATGGCTTTTTGGCTGGTTTAGATTGTCCAGGATAATCGTCTTGGAGCTCTGCATGTCCTCAGTGTTACAGAGGGAAACCAGGAGGAACCCTGGGTCTCCGGTACCAGTTCCAGTTCTCACTTCCCTGCAATCCTTTCAACCGGAGCTTCTCAGAGGGAGCTGACTGACAGGTTAAGTATTTAACAGTCATCCCTGAACCGGGCCATGCCAGCCATATGGGTCGGCCTCATCCAGATGTTGCTCAGATATAGAAAGTTCCCCTAAACCGTGGCTCTCGTTGCAGCGAGGAGATGATATCTGAATGTAATCAGAGCTATGGACTGGACCCATACTGCTATAAGGGCCCCATCTGGCAGTCAATATGCTTTAGAGAATAGAAAACATTTTCATTCAATATATGTGCTGCCAATTTATGATGCGCTAATGTGTCTCAATAATGCAGCAGTACGTTGGCCTCCTCAGTTCATGATTCCTTTATACTATAATAATAATTATAAGTGTTGGCAACAAACCTCAAGCAGACTCAGTGCACAATGGCTGCTTCTAGGTGATTTTCTATTTTTTATGTGATGTCCTGAATGGTTTTAATGGTTTAATGTACTTCACATAGTCTTCCAAATAGAAATATATCTACTATATCCTATTCACAATGATGTGAATAGGAGCCATATTCACATCATTATGATGGTCAGCATTGAGCGGTAATTAAGCTCAGTGCAGCAGCTAGAATGCCATGTGGTTTGATGCAGACATTATAGAACTAAACGGGTTCGAGCCGACAACCTTTTTATTTCAAGTCAAGTTTGAGTCTCTGATGTCATTCAAGAAGTTGTTGGTTTGCTGTAATTCACTACAAACATCCCTCATGGTGTGCAGACACAGTCTGTTTTAGTGTTTTTCCACCGACAGGGACCGGTTCGGTGACTGTCACAGCACCGTTGCCATGGTTATTTGGACACGTGGTGGGTAACTTATGGTTACTTATACTACTTTGCATATGAACTTAGGGACGGATACCAATGCTGTCCAAGCGCTACGTGCAGCTACGTCAAATCCACCGCAGGTTGGGATGTATGAAGGCTACGTGTGCAGTGACATGTCTACACAGCTTTGTACATCTGAATTTTTTTGTGCGCCGCAAGTTTCAGAATGAGGGTCCTGGACATTAAAATCATCATAATTAAAATGAATACAGTACTGATCTGAGATGGAAGAGATGTTTACAGATAAACTGGGGTCAAACTATGATGTGGCCTCTGTTGTGATTTGGTTAGCACATACTGTATGTCGACTTTCGAAATTGAGCCTGGTTCTGGTTCTGCTGGAGGTTTCTTCCTGTTAAAAGGGAGTTATTCCTCTCCACTGTCGCTACATGCATGCTCAGTATGAGGGATTGCTGCAAAGTCAACACCAGTGACTGTCCACTGTCTCTACATGCTCATCCAGGAGGAGTGAATGCTGCAAGTCACTGACTGGATGCAATCTGCTGGGTTTCCTTAGATAGAAAAACTTTTTATCCAATTTGAATAAATAACTGAATCTGACTGAACTGTTTGACAAATAGGTTCAACTGGACTGGATGTATTTGACTAGGAATCTGTTTCTATGATTGGACTGAATTGACTTATTTTTTTGGAAATTGCCATGAGGTGATTTTTGGTGTGAATTGGCTTTTTATGAATAAACTGAAGTGAATTGACTAACATTCATGAAATTTAACATGTTAAAAAGTATTCTGATTTAAAATTAAGTCATAAATTAAAAAAGGTTTTGTTTGAAATGGATCTGACATAAAACAGAGTCATTGTCAGCATTACCACAGAATATTCTTGTAACTGAGTATGTTTAGAATCAGAATCAGAATTAGAATCAGCTTTATTGCCAAGTTTGTACATAGAAACAAGGAATTTTACTGCGGTATACTTTGCTCTCTGGGTTTTTAAATATATTTTATATATTTATGCATAAATCTTTATGTCCTTAAATATACATATATACAAAGTTACATTGGCAACTTCAGTATGCAGTTGTTTGATACTCTATTAAATGTTCAACAGAGAAACAGCCTGGGGGAAGAAACTGTCTCTATGGCGGCTGGTTTTAGTGAACAGTGCTCTGTAGCGACGGCCTGAAGGTAAAGCTCTGAACAGTTTATGTGCAGGGTGTGTGGGGTCTGCAGAGATTTTAGCAGCTCTTTTCCTGACCCTTGACCTGTATAAGTCCTGGATGGAGGGAAGGTCAGCTCTGATTATTCTCTCTGCAGACTTTAGGTTTGGATTTCTGATCCATATCACACAGTACAGCTCTAGTCTGGACGATGTTGTTTGGTGTGTCTCTCTGTTGTGATGTGGGGAACCGGCTTCTGGGAGGAGGAATCCTCATTTCCTGGTTCATGACCTGACAGGGTTGCGTAGCAGTTGGAGAGCACCAGCTCTAATAGGTAGTTCCACTATAGCACCATGGGTCCCGCTGCCCAGGTTGGATGTGAGCCAGTGCAGGTCCGGTTTCAACGAGTCATTGGGCTTAGTTCCCATTCAAGCCCGATTGGGTTTTGCTGGGGCATGCACAGGCTCCAGCGCTGGGTCCAGTGGAATCTTTTCAGTGGGCTGGTGATTGGTCCTAGACCATCTCTAGCATCCTCAACAGGTTAGCTTTTTTTCCACAGCTAGCAGATTCTGTCCTTCTGCTCCAGGCCTAGTGTCAGCTTGGAGGCCGCTTGGTGGGATCCAGAGAAGCTCAGATAAATTATTACTGGTCATGAAAAGATTTAACTATGTTAATCAATATTTCTGAAAGCTCAAATCATACTTGATCTGCACCTAACAGATCTGCTAATCATTTTCCAAAGCAATAGTTTCTTCTCTGGTGCTTGACCTCATAGACCAACCACAGGGTGGGGTAAGGATCTTTTTCCTCACACCTGCAGGACTTACTGTGGTAACTTTAAATTCTGATTCTTCCGCCACATTCATCCTGATTCTTCATCTGTTGGTAACTGATGGAAAATAATCCACTGTTTAGAGTAATAATCCCTCTGTAACCCAGCCAGTTGAAGCCACAGGTTAAGCTTCACCACATTAAAGTTGTAGCTGCAAACAGCACAACAGGTAGGCATGTTTGGACATCCAAGGATCAAAATAACATCTGTCTGTGTGTGATATTTGTAAAGTGAAGGGAAAAATTTAACTAATCTGCAAAGAAGGTACATCAGAAATACAGCTCAATACATCCCAAAACTAACAGTTTTTCTGCAGCTGGAGGTGTCATACAGGAATTAGCATCACCTTCAAGAACAAGTCTGATCAGCTGGATGACATGAAAATATATCTGGAAAGAAGTTAAGAGATGTTTCGTTAATAAACCAAACTAGAAGAACCATGTAAAAGTTTAGGTTATATATGAAATATGTCATGACAAATCTATAAACATAAAGGTGTCCAGAAACATCTGGAATTGAACTGAAACTTAAGTGTTTTTCTCCATAGCAGGATAATTAATATGGAAACATTCAGAATTACCTGAAATCCTGCTGAAACCCCTGACCAGCTTCATCAATTTCATAAAAACAACTCCTGATTAATGGTTGCTGCTGAGCCATTCACTGCTGGAGATTTATTGCTCCCATTGTTTCCAGTGTAGGAGCTGCAGGAAGCTGCTGGTTGTACTGGGAGACAGGTGTGAAGTTGTTTTTTTCACACAGGAGCTCACTGATTTCATCTGATGGTGAAAGTGTTGAAGTCATCCACACTGTCATTCTGCTTGCTGTTATTTTCATCTCAACACTCTGCTGCTTTTATTCCCTCTGAGCCTCCATTAAAACAGCTCAATGCACACCTGAGCTGCTGCTCCTCTTCCTCCTGGAGTTCCTCTGCAGCCTCTTCACTCTGCGTCCAACCTGCCAAACACTGGGAGTCAGGAGAATTAGCTTTCAACAAACTGGCCTACAAATGAGGCATTAAGCATCGGTAATGGAGGTACAGAAAGGTCACGGCTGTATTAATCTGCCGTCTTGGGAAAACACCCCCGCGCCAGGAAGCACAGGGAGAGCTGGCCGGCAAGTTTCCAAAAACAAACCCAGAGCATGAATAAATATTTATCTATGTCCTGATGTTGTATTGATCATCAAGTGTTTTAGGAAACAAAACGAGCAGGAAATGAGATTGATGTAAAAATATTTGGCTGCTGTTTGGAGCTTTTTCCCCCATCAGACTCTTGAGTTCCTGCAGGCTAAGATCAGAGGTCACCTCCTGCATAAACATCAACTTTAAAGTTCGCTTCACCTGAAGCTCATTTTTACACAGACTTTAAATCACAGGTTAGATGACCTCTGACCTTTGTTGGATTTTTGTTTACTTGATAATCACTAATAACCAAAATATGAGTTTAAAAAATAAATTTATTTATTTTCAAATATATTTTTCAAGCATGTTTTTTCTGCACCTGTTGGGGATGTTTGGAAAAATGCTCAAGGCTTCCGTCCTTGCATCATTAAAACTGGTGTTGAAATAAGTTCAAGGTGTTTCTTCATCTCCTCACTTTTTTAGCTGCTGTGTTTGTGGCAAAAAACAGATTTACGTCGTTAGACCAGAATATAACAATCAGCTAAATGATCCCTCCAAATCAGTTTTAGTAAATCATTTATTATCTTTACAGTTTTATTATATTTCTAAATAACCCTTTTTATATGTAAAAGCCTCTGTGCCTTTAAAACAGCAAGGTCTGCTCTGATTGGTCAGAAGGGATGGCGTTAGCTCAGCTACTCATTCTGGATTCAAGGTGTGTTCAAGAGCAGAATCTTGTTTTGGAGAAATGAATAATCTTAGTTTAAACATGTTGACAAAGTGGAACAGATCTTTTATTTAATTCTCAATAACCTATAGATTTTCTTCCTTATGTAATTCAGACTAATCTGTAGAAATGAACTAATTTTCCATTCATTTTCCAAAATAACCTCCGCAGGAAACAGTTTAGTTTTGTTTCAGTTGGATCTCTTATTTTTTTTCCACTGAATTTAGCTTTTTAATAATTTATACTGACGTCGCCTGTGATAAATGCTTTCTTTCCATTTCAGAGTTTTCATGGCGAATCACACGTAATTTCACAGTAATTAGATGAGCAGACTACATGTTAAGACAAGTTTGCTGTCAAAGTGAAAATGAGATCATAGTCAGTCTTTTTATAATGAAGAATCCCAATCAGACCTAGGAACATGAAATGACTCCTTATTTACTCCTCGCAGAGACAGCTGTCCTGCATGTTCTGGAAACATCTCAGCTCCAATGGTAGGATTGTTTTCTCAGCATCCATCCAAGCTCTGAATAAACCTGACGTTGATCCATTCATTTAAATCTGCTGTGTGGAAACAAAAGAACATCTACAGAGCCTGCAGGACCAGATCTACCCACCACTTCTCCGAGAAATCCTCCTAAAGATTCATATTTAATTAAATCACAGCAGAGTGCATCTTTATTGGGCCTGGACACAAAAATACACCTTGATGAGGTGTGGAGGACAGGAAGTTAAACCCATCCTTCCTTTTTATTCACTTTGTGCTCTTTAAAAGGTTGGTTCTGAACGCATGTCCTCCATGTATGATCAGAACCCTTACACTCCCCATTTCTGTGTTTCAGTGGCGTGGGACTGGCCCGAGCTCACTTTGAGAAGCAGCCTCCATCCAACTTGAGGAAGTCCAACTTCTTCCACTTTGTACTGGCGCTGTACGATCGACAGGGTCAGCCGGTTGAAATTGAGCGGACTTCCTACGTGGACTTTGTGGAGAAAGACAAGGTAACACATGATGTGTTCTAATACATTCTGGTAATACATTCTAAAGTGTGTCCCACTGGTGTTCTGCTCAATTTTATCAGCTTGTTATCACTGCTGGCTGACAAATACTTAATCATAAGACTGTCACTGTTTGATTAACAAATTTGACCCACATGCAGAGGACACTCAGGAGATGAAGAAAAAGTTACAGAATGTATTTACAAAGAATGAATGTGGACTGGGAGCTGGAACTGGATTCACCGACTGTATGGAGAGAAAGTTGGATGAGGTGTTGGTAAACAAAAACAGACTTTCTTAAGATGGGTTCTTCAGGCTTACTGAGTGATGTTGAAGATCTTTGTATGGAGGGGGTCGGAGCTGGGACGGAAGATGACCACAGAGATGAGAGGAATATTTTCCTCTTGATCCTTTGCTTAGTGTGCAACGGTAAGGTTTCTCTGTAGACAGTTCACTTACTGAGGAGGTGAGCACCAGATGCCGGACTTGGAGGTGAGTAAACATTGGAGGGTGAACAGGGTTCGCTTGAGCTTGAAAGCCAGGAGGTAGGACAGCTAGTTGCAGCCAGCTGGAATGGAATCCAAAACTTTCCTTGAAATCTTGAAGCTTGAGAATATAGTTCAAACGAAGAGTCAGTTGAACCAGAACAAATCTGCAGCTGAGCCTAGAGAGGAACACAGAAACAACGAGGGTTACTATAGTTTTCTGAAGCATAGAAAAACCTATAGCAGGGTGGCCGGTATTTGTTACCACATAAGGCAAACACTCAGGCGTAGAAGTGCTGGCCGACTGCTCTCTTATACTCCTCCAGTCTGATGAAGATAGTGAACACCTGTCTCCCTCTCACCTCTGGAACTCAGGCGGCACCTCGTAACCCTGCAGATTTAGGTTTCAAAGTCTTTTAATGTGTCTCTTCTGACTGGAAGTAAAAATAATGTTCCTGAGCGGTCTAGCCAGTGTCCAGACTGGGTTCTGATAGAAAATTTGTGGCAGTAGTTAAAGATTAGAGTGATGGCAAGGAGGCCTTTAAAGCTCTAGGAAGTCATCACCAAAGATAAATCGTCACAATACCAGAGGAAACATGTGAAAGCTGCTCAGAGATTATTAGAAGAAGGGTTGTTTGACACTACCTGGGGGTTCTCTCAAACTCCCAGTTGGTCGGTGCAGATGGTCGCTGAACCTGGTTCTGGTTCTGCTGGAGGTTTCTTCCTGTTAAAAGGGAGTTTTTCCTCTCCACTATCGCTGCATGCATGCTCAGTATGAGGGATTGCTGCAAAGTCAACGGCAGCAAGTGAATCCCGTGACTGTGAAAGTCACTGACTTGGTGCAACCTACTGGGTTTCCTTAAATAATCAACTGAATCTGACTGTTTGGTCGGTAGGGAAAAACTGAATGTATAAACCTGACTTGAAATCTGTACAATGGAACTGAAATGACTTAAAGTGCCTTGAGAAGACATGTGATGTGAATCGACGCTATATAAATAAAAACTGAAATGAATTGAATTGAATATAATAATAAAGTTCTTCCACTGGTTATTTACAAGGGGTTGAAGAATTACCAACTTGCCATTTTTTTTTATAAATTGCAAATAAAAACATAAGAATTTATATTAAAAGAAATGTTTTCAAAACTTAAACTCTTTTTATATTTTTCTTGTCTTAGAAAATATGTAAAATAAATAGAATGAATCATATAAAATGTATATATATCTACAGGGGTTGGACAATGAAAGTGAAACACCTGGTTTTAGACCACAATAATTTATTAGTATGGTGTAGGGCCTCCTTTTGCGGCCAATACAGCATCAATTCGTCTTGGGAATGACATATACAAGTCCTGCACAGTGGTCAGAGGGATTTTAAGCCATTCTTCTTGCAGGATAGTGTCCAGGTCACTACGTGATACTGGTGGAGGAAAACGTTTCCTGACTCGCTCCTCCAAAACACCCCAAAGTGGCTCAATAATATTTAGATCTGGTGACTGTGCAGGCCATGGGAGATGTTCAACTTCACTTTCATGTTCATCAAACCAATCTTTCACCAGTCTTGCTGTGTGTATTGGTGCATTGTCATCCTGATACACGGCACCACCTTCAGGATACAATGTTTGAACCATTGGATGCACATGGTCCTCAAGAATGGTTCGGTAGTCCTTGGCAGTGACGCGCCCATCTAGCACAAGTATTGGGCCAAGGGAATGCCATGATATGGCAGCCCAAACCATCACTGATCCATCCCCATGCTTCACTCTGGGCATGGAACAGTCTGGGTGGTACGCTTCTTTGGGGCATCTCCACACCGTAACTCTCCTGGATGTGGGGAAAACAGTAAAGGTGGACTCATCAGAGAACAATACATGTTTCACATTGTCCACAGCCCAAGATTTGCGCTCCTTGCACCATTGAAACCAACGTTTGGCATTGGCATGAGTGACCAAAGGTTTGGCTATAGCAGCCCGGCCGTGTATATTGACCCTGTGGAGCTCCTGACGGACAGTTCTGGTGGAAACAGGAGAGTTGAGGTGCACATTTAATTCTGCCGTGATTTGGGCAGCCGTGGTTTTATGTTTTTTGGATACAATCCAGGTTAGCACCCGAACATCCCTTTCAGACAGCTTCCTCTTGCGTCCACAGTTAATCCTGTTGGATGTGGTTCGTCCTTCTTGGTGGTATGCTGACATTACCCTGGATACCGTGGCTCTTGATACATCACAAAGACTTGCTGTCTTGGTCACAGATGCGCCAGCAAGACGTGCACCAACAATTTGTCCTCTTTTGAACTCTGGTATGTCACCCATAATGTTGTGTGCATTTCAATATTTTGAGTAAAACTGTGCTCTTACCCTGATAATTGAACCTTCACACTCTGCTCTTACTGGTGCAATGTGCAATCAATGAAGACTGGCTACCAGGCTGGTCCAATTTAGCCATGAAACCTCCCACACTAAAATGACAGGTGTTTCACTTTCATTGTCCAACCCCTGTATGTCTGCTGTTTATTTATACCTGTGCGATTTTCTTAATATACCTAGTGTGCATCTGTTTGTTTGTATTTTTTTTTATTCTGTTCTATTTAATGACAATAATTAAAAACCTAAATTTGCCAAGAGTATAGATAATTTTGGGCTTTACTGTAAATGATTTTTTTGCCCTCCATGAGACTCACAGTTTCCACCACTTATCAAAAATATCACAATTGACTAATTAAGCAATTTAATGAGTTTGTCACTTCATTGAAAAGACAAATGATTTTAACCAGAACCAAACTGTGCCAGTACTCAGCTGGATCAGGGAATCTCCACAGCTGCAGCTCTGTGGGATGGTCCAGGTTTGCAGGGGTCAGCACATACCGAAGAAAGCTCGAGGAAAGACAACCAGAGACAGGGACATGGACAACCATGTGGAGACTGAAGGTTGGCCTACATTGTTCTGATCCATCAGATGGGCTCCTGTAGCTTCAACTGGTTCTGATTGAATAGTGTCAGAACACACAGAAGATCCCAGCTGTTCGGGCCCTTGTAGCTGCAGACCTCCCAAGCGATCCATGATGACTCGGGTCCATCACCCAAATCTCCAAAGCATCAGAATTGTACCATGGAGTCACTTTTAATTCCCATCATGTGGACAGCTGGTCCATCTGCGCCTCTTATGTGGAGGAACATCACAGTGGCAGTCCTTGCATAAGTGGCACCCTGGGCGGGCTCCATCTTGTCCGCCGTATGCAATCCCCACCACAGATACTATTTTAAACTAAATTAGACACCTTCCTTTTATAGTCCTTTTTTCCTACAGTGCTTACACTGAGCACAAGCAATAGAAAACTTGTATACTTGGATCCCACCAAACTGCCTTTCAGGCAATGCTGCCCTGGGTGGTCAGCTATATTAGAAAACTCCCCTGAATTCACAGAACCACGGTTATCAGGAAAAGGGCGAGCTAGCAGAGGCAGTGTGATGCTTTGGGTGATGTTCTGTTGGGAAACTTGGGTCCAACATTCATGTGGAATTTACTTCAGCACCTTGCTTCTACCTAAGTCCAGGTTTGTGTTCCCTGAACACAGGGAGGATGATGATCACCTGTTGAAATGTTCTGGACATATAAGTTCATGGTACCATCGCTTCCAGGACTACTGACGGTTGGGAGCCAGAAACCACAGTAGGCCTACAGAGAAGTCCATGAGGAGCCAGACTAGGACTGATTTAGATGAAAACAAAAATCCTAAATCTGAAATTTCTGGCTGATTGTTGTAAACTTCAGTTTTCTATCCTTCGAAGATGGAGGTCAGTGGGGCCGCCAATTGTATGACAGGGCAGCTGTAGCTACAATGTAGTTTAGCACTGTCAGTGTGTGAGTGAATGAATGGGTGTAAGAAAGGGTGAATAACTGATCAAAGTCTAAAGTTCTTTGAAGTCCTTGAACTTGATAAAGCGCTATACAAGTACAGGCCATTTACCATTTAGAAGCAATACTGATGGTTTCCCATCAGTGTGAACAGTTTCCCTGTTTCCTCGCCCTAAAACCACTGATGAGTCATAATAACAGCTAGGCAGGTTTGGGGGTGTTTGTTCTCTGATCAGCTGCCAGCTGGCACCAAAATCCTCCGCCCACTCGCTCACCTCACCTCTGCTTTGACCTCTAGTCTCTCGGCCCTACGCACTGGGACTGAGCCAACGCTCGCAGGCACACTTGGCATCATACGGCCGACCAACGAGGGCTCCGACAGGGGAGAGGAGTGAAAGAAATTGGGGAATAAAGGGATTGAAGGAGGAGAGCAGGACAAGGTCAGGAGGCAGCATAATTACTGCAGGATGTGACAAGGAGGAAAGTGGGATTCAGATTTACTTTCATTCAGTCTCAGTGTTGCTTTAACTGAAGCATGAATGTGTGTAGGATCCTTTAATCCACCTTCCATGGGGGTCTGAGGCACAATGGACTAAAAGAAACTGGAAACAGAACATCTGCTCAAGTTCTTATTAGCTAAATTATTTGAGAAATAAAGTCCAGCCCATCTCAAAGATTCCTTCAGGCTTTGTTGCATGAATTTTCCCAAACCTCAGAGAACCTGGTTCCAAGAGAGAGAGTCTATAAAAACATCCTCAGTGGACTCATACCTTTCTGATCATTTCTGTTTCTGATCAAACAGTTGAGACTCATGTTTAAAGTGTGATTCCTGTTTCTGTTTGGCAGGAATATAACGGAGAGAAGACCAACAATGGAATCCACTACCGCCTCCAGCTCCTGTACAGCAACGGTAAGATGAGCATGTGGTCAGGTCCAAAAAGAGACACTGGGATTAAATCATTGGGTGCATTCAGGGACCCGGTCAAAACACACAAAACAAGTGAATGATGATATTCAGTTTGGATGAGTTTTTGGTTCCAGTTCTTCAGGCCTGCAGATTTATTCCTCTGTGCATTAGCCACATTTTATAGATGATGGTTCTGATCAGCTTCTGGTGTGGAAATCTGCTTACTGACCAAACAGCCTGTAAATAATGGACTTTATCAGATTGTTGCCTGTGGTATAACACACCATATACGTGAAACAATAGAGAAATTATCTCCTGCAAATACAGAATTACAGCAAAACACAACTTCTTATGTTTCATTTGAGCTTTGCATTTAACATTTGACATTTGAGTCACTCTGAGCATGCTCCACAGGTTCTGGTCTGGGTGTTGACCCACAGCTGATTTCCAGTGTGTTCCCAGGTTCCTGGTGCTGAGCTGGGCTGATTTATTTTATAGGTTGCATGGTGTCACTGTTGTAAAGATCAGCTTTGTCTCTCTGATTAGAAGAAGAGTCCGTGCCTTTCTTTGTCGATTTCCACCAGGTTCTTTGGTACCTTCTCACAGTTCTCAAACATTCTTCTGACTAGATCTAAGGAGTTCAGTAGGTTAGGTCTCTGAGAGGGTTTTTCCATGATATTTCAGTTTCAGTAAACCAGTTCTGCTTTTATAAATTGCTTCCAAATGAACACTGATCCTTATCAGTTTCCAGCAGATTTCATGAAGGACAGCAGGTAATATTGAAACAGCTGACTGTGTTCGTGAAAACAACCACATTATTTATGACCTTTGGTCCTAAAGTAGGCAGATAAAGAGGTTTAAACATTTTAACTGCTTGTTGGTCTCAATGTATGGAGAGCCGTTTCATTCAAAATTAAATAAATAAATAAATACTGCTATTGATAAATTATTAATAAATATTCCACGAAATAAAAAAAATATCCCCATGAAAAAAAGAAAGTTTTATCTTGTTTTATTTAATTCATTTCAAGATTCATTTAATTTACTTAAAGATTTATTCATTTCATAATGCAGTTTTATTTTGTGACACTTTTATTTTGTAAAGCTACTTTACGTATTTCAGTGACTTTTACTTTTTAACCCCGTTTTTCATTTTAAGCTATTTTTATTTAATGTTCTTATATTCAAATGAGGGGCGGAGTTTTGCCTGTGGGGTGGCGCTGGGACAGCAGGGTGGAGCTCAATTCGTGGCTGAGGCCGGCAGAAGACATCATGCCGGAGGTGCCACATCGGCCGTAGAAGCCTGCCAAGGCGGTTGCCGCCGTTTTGCCGGAAGATGTTTGTGCAATAAGTCTTTGTCATCCATTCAACATGTCACACACACACACATAGTACTATTTATTTTCCATCTGAAGTAAATACAGCCACCTTATGTTATGGGTCTAACGCTGTTTATTAAATAATAACCAATAAAGACATCATCATTTAAAAGTAACAGGCTATAACAATAATGACATCCTGTTTGATGATAATCAGCATTGGTTTCCACAAAAACGGCGGCAACCGCCTTGGCAGGCTTCTACGGCCGATCTGGCACCTCCGGCATGATGTCTTCTGCCGGCCTCAGCCACGAATTGAGCTCCACCCTGCTGTCCCAGCGCCACCCCACAGGCAAACCTCCACCCCTCATTTGAATATAAGAACATGAAATAAAAATAGCTTAAAATGAAAAACGGGGTTAAAAAGTAAAAGTCACTGAAATACGTAAAGTAGCTTTACAAAATAAAAGTATCACAAAATAAAACTGCATTATGAAATAAATAAATTTTTAAGTAAATTAAATAAATCTTGAAATAAATTAAATAAAACTTTCTTTTTTTCATGAGGATATTTATTTATTTCATGGAATATTTATTAATAATTTATTAATAGCAGTATTTATTTATTTAATTTTGAATGAAACGGCTCTCCATATTGATGAGACCCCCTACAGCTTCTGATTAAACGTTTATTTCCTGGGAACATGGTGCTGATATCCAGTTTTATTGGAGAACTGGTGGAGAAACCTCCTCTGAAGTCTTCTGTCCAGGTGTACTCCACCTGTCCTCTGTCGACTGCTGGGATATGCTGGCTGAGACAGGATGAAGTGTGAACAGAAGTCCAGCACCAGTTTGCTTTGCTGCGAGGTCGGAGTTTTTGCATGTCGCTCCAAACCTTTCCAGGAAGTATTAGTTCTGACAGATAGGATCTGATCCAACAAATATCAGAGACAGAATCAACAACAACACCAGTTAGAAGCCATGTGTAAACTAAATGAATGGCATCTAAACACATATCTGAAAACCAGATTTATTCACATTAAACTTTGATGGTGAATCCGGTTACATCAGATGTTCGAGGGTTAGCAGTCATGGCATCTCAGGAACATCACCTGATGGTTTATCTGGAGAGCAGATGATTTATTTTCCTGGTAATGTATTTATTCCAATAGATTTTAACTGAGTCCTCCTCAAAAAGAAAATAAATCTTCAAAAGTTGTTGTAACTTACTGATTAACGAACCTTAAAAACAGAGTTTTTGGGCTGCAGCTGAAACCACCACAGATGGGTTTTTATCTTTGTATTCTGCTGAGCAAACTAAACTCTCTGACACTGTCACATTAAACCCAAATTCAGCCTTTTTAAAGCAGCTGAGATTTGTAGCATGGATTGATGAAGTCGAGTTAATGATTGCTATTTTCCCCAGGTGAGGCTGTCTGTGCTGTTCGCCTGATTTAGGATGCATATTAAAGGTCACCTAAGCGCAAGCAAAGTTGAACTCAGCTGTACAGTATAAAGTCTGGAAAAAGTTTCTCATTATCAGCACTGCAGACATCTGGAATGTGTGACAGAGCTGAACTCTGGTG
The DNA here is from genome assembly GCF_021462225.1 of Girardinichthys multiradiatus. NCBI lineage: Eukaryota > Metazoa > Chordata > Actinopteri > Cyprinodontiformes > Goodeidae > Girardinichthys > Girardinichthys multiradiatus. The sequence continues at coordinate 51,193,135 of NC_061815.1, forward strand.
GGGTTTCTGGGCTGATTGGAAACACACAGCTCAGCCTTGTGCTGGTCTGAGTCCAGCCATAATGTTCTCAGACCCCTGCAGAACCACCAGATAAAGTGGGACATAAAGGAGCGTTTTCTTCCACAGGCGGATAAATCACTTTAATACGGAGCAGTGGATTAGCATCGTACGGAGGTAATTGACCTCATCTACAAACGGGATGGATAGACGCCATTTAGGCTGGAGAGCGAGGACTGAATCATGTCAATTAGAAAGCTGCGAAAAACGGCCCAAACTACGAGACAGCACAAACCCATTTCTTCCAGTACAATTAGAGGTGGCGCGCCACTAACAGGTGTTCCCGGCAATTTTCATCCTCCACCCCATGTTGTGTTTGTGTCACATTTACACTCGGATGCATAGCTAATAAAAGACAAGCAGTCCTGATTGATATTTAATTTGTCTGAGAATGAGGATTGCTGGGGGAAGGAGGCAGTGGGGGGCAGAGAGGCGCTCTGCAGTTAAAGGCGGCCCGCCCCATAAATAATAAACCACTCTGCAGCAGCGCTAATGTTTGTGTTTGCAGAGGGTGGGTGGGTGACAAGAGGCTCTGCAAACATGAATACACAACAAGCACATAAACAACATCACCGTTCAGTTACGGCACATTATTACAACTCACTTTTGTTCCACGGCAATTCCAATCTCCATAAAACCCTGTATGTCTGTATGTCTGTATGTATGTACAGGGGTTGGACAATGAAACTGAAACACCTGTCATTTTAGTGTGGGAGGTTTTATGGTTAAATTGGACCAGCCTGGTAGCCAGTCTTCATTGATTGCACATTGCACCAGTAAGAGCAGAGTGTGAAGGTTCAATTAGCAGGGTAAGAGCACAGTTTTGATCAAAATATTGAAATGCACACAACATTATGGGTGACATACCAGAGTTCAAAAGAGGACAAATTGTTGGTGCACGTCTTGCTGGCGCATCTGTGACCAAGACAGCAAGTCTTTGTGATGTATCAAGAGCCACGGTATCCAGGGTAATGTCAGCATAACACCAAGAAGGATGAACCACATCCAACAGGATTAACTGTGGACGCAAGAGGAAGCTGTCTGAAAGGGATGTTCGGGTGCTAACACGGATTGTATCCAAAAAACATAAAACCACGGCTGCCCAAATCACGTCAGAATTAAATGTGCACCTCAACTCTCCTGTTTCCACCAGAACTGTCCGTCAGGAGCTCCACAGGGTCAATATACACGGCCGGGCTGCTATAGCCAAACCTTTGGTCACTCATGCCAATGCCAAACGTCGGTTTCAATGGTGCAAGGAGCGCAAATCTTGGGCTGTGGACAATGTGAAACATGTATTGTTCTCTGATGAGTCCACCTTTACTGTTTTCCCCACATCCAGGAGAGTTACGGTGTGGAGAAGCCCCAAAGTAGCGTACCACCCAGACTGTTGCATGCCCAGACTGAAGCATGGGGGTGGATCAGTGATGGTTTGAGCTGCCATATCATGGCATTCCCTTGGCCCAATACTTGTGCTAGATGGACGCGTCACTGCCAAGGACTACCGAACCATTCTTGAGGACCATGTGCTTCCAATGGTTCAAACATTGTATCCTGAAGGCGGTGCCATGTATCAGGATGACAATGCACCAATACACACAGCAAGACTGGTGAAAGATTGGTTTGATGAACATGAAAGTGAAGTTGAACATCTCCCATGGCCTGCACAGACACCAGATCTAAATATTATTGAGCCACTTTGGGGTGTTTTGGAGGAGCGAGTCAGGAAACGTTTTCCTCCACCAGTATCACGTAGTGACCTGGCCACTATCCTGCAAGAAGAATGGCTTAAAATCCCTCTGACCACTGTGCAGGACTTGTATATGTCATTCCCAAGATGAATTGATGCTGTATTGGCCGCAAAAGGACGCCCTACACCATACTAATAAATTATTGTGGTCTAAAACCAGGTGTTTCAGGTTCATTAACCAAGCCCTGTCTGTCTGTGTGTGTCTGTGTGTGTGTGTGTATGTATCTACAGTACAGACCAAAGGTTTGGACACCTTCTCATTCAAAGAGTTTTCTTTATTTTCATGACTATGAATATTGTAGCTTCACACTGAAGGCATCAAAACTATGAATTAAATCATGTGAAATTATATACTGAACAAAAAAGTGTGAAACAACTGAAAATATGTCTTATATTCTAGGTTCTTCAAAGTAGCCACCTTTTGCTTTGATTACTGCTCCACACACTCTTGACATTCTGTTGACGAGCTTCAAGAGGTAGTCACCTGAAATGGTTTTCCAACAGTCTTGAAGGAGTTCCCAGAGATGCTTAGCACTTATTGGCCCTTTTGCCTTCACTCTGCGGTCCAGCTCACCCCAAACCATCTCGATTGGGTTCAGGTCCAGTGACTGTGGAGGCCAGGTCATCTGGCGCAGCACCCCATCACTCTCCTTCTTGGTCAAATAGCCCTTACACAGCCTGGAGGTGTTTGGGGTCATTGTCCTGTTGAAAAATAAATGATGGTCCAACTAAACGCAAACCGGATGGAATAGCATGCCGCTGCAAGATGCTGTGGTAGCCATGCTGGTTCAGTATGACTTCAATTTTGAATAAATATCCAACAGTGTCACCAGCAAAGCACCCCCACACCATCACACCTCCTCCTCCATGCTTCACGGTGGGAACCAGGCATGTAGAGTCCATCCGTTCACCTCTTCTGCGCCGCACAAAGACACGGTGGTTGGAACCAAAGATCTCAAACTTGGACTCATCAGACCAAAGCACAGATTTCCACTGGTCTAATGTCCATTCCTTGAGTTCTTTAGCCCAAACAAGTCTCTTCTGCTTGTTGCCTGTCCTCAGCAGTGGTTTCCTAGCAGCTATTTTACCATGAAGGCCTGATTCACACAGTCTCCTCTTAACAGTTGTTCTAGAGATGTGTCTGCTGCTAGAACTCTGTGTGGCATTGACCTGTTCTCTAATCTGAGCTGCTGTTAACCTGCGATTTCTGAGGCTGGTGACTCGGATGAACTTATCGTCCACAGCAGAGGTGACTCTTGGTCTTCCTTTCCTGGGGTGGTCCTCATGTGAGCCAGTTTCTTTGTAGCGCTTGATGGTTTTTGCGACTGCACTTGGGGACACTTTCAAAGTTTTCCTAATTGTTCGGATTGACTGACCTTCATTTCTTAAAGTAATGATGGCCACTCGTTTTTCTTTACTTAGCTGCTTTTTTCTTGCCATAATACAAATTCTAGCAGTCTATTCAGTAGGACTATCAGCTGTGTACTGTATCCACCTCCTGCACAACACAACTGATGGTCCCAACCCCATTAATAAGGCTTGAAATCCCACTTATTAAACCTGACAGGGCACACCTGTGAAGTGAAAACCATTTCAGGTGACTACCTCTTGAAGCTCATCAACAGAATACCAAGAGTGTTTGGAGCAGTAATCAAAGCAAAAGGTGGCTACTTTGAAGAACCTAGAATATAAGACATATTTTCAGTTGTTTCACACTTTTTTGTTCAGTATATAACTCCACATGATTTAATTCATAGTTTTGATGCCTTCAGTGTGAAGCTACAATATTCATAGTCATGAAAATAAAGACAACTCTTTGAATGAGAAGGTGTGTCCAAAATGTTGGTCTGTACTGTGTGTATGTATGTATGTTGTGTTAACGTGTCTCAGGCTCTAAGAACCAAACTGTTTGTGCTTGTTGTGGTTTTCAGGTATCCGGACAGAGCAGGATCTCTATGTTCGGCTCATCGACTCCATGACCAAACAGGTGAGACACCCAACCTTCATACCTGACTCACACACCTGGTAGCTATCACAGTCTTTTGAGCTGCACAAGCAGAATCAGTTTCATTTAATTTCCGTAGCGCCAAGTCACAACAGCAGCTAAATCCACTTCATCTAACCTGCCTGTTTGCTACAAAAATCCCTGACAGATTTTCACCTTTACTAACATTATAAGGTATGTTGCTATGGCAACACAGTTGTGCCCATATGAAAGCATTGAGGGCTTTATTTCACATTCTAGACTATTTCCACTTTGCTGTGACACACTTTCCTGAATAATTATTCACATCACTTAAAGTTTTTACTTTGTGTTCCTACCATTAACGTCAGAGTATTTTATTGGGATTATATGTGACAGAACAGCACGAGGTGGATCAATGGGAACTAAAAAGTAACATTTTTACAAATAATATTCTAAAATCTGTGGTGTGCATCAGTGTTTAGCCCCCTGTGTCTGAACTTTGTAGAACCACATCTAACTGAAGGTCTTCTGGGGTTTGTCTTTACCAGCTTTGAATGTCTATAGACTGAAAGCTTTTTTCTATTCTTAATTGTAAAACTTATTCTTAATGTCCAAAGCAGAGCTTTTCTTTTCTGATCTGAAGTGTTCCTTTCAGTGAGTGAATTCACAGTAAAACTTTGAGAAGGTGTTTTATAAACAGAAAACAGTTTTCATATTGTCAGTTATACAGACTGTTTTAACACTTTAATAAGGTTTACCTGCTGCACGCATTTGTATGTCAATAATGATTAAATATTAAAAATAGATGAGTAAAAGTGTTCCTTGTTTTGTGTATTTGAGAATATATTTGGATGAATAAACTGGGTCCTGCTCAGTTACTGATCCTATTTGCAGCCTTCTTTAATGGATCAGCTCAATACCAGCCTCTTCATCCTTAGCTGCAGTTATCTTTCGCTTCAAATCCTGGATTTTTCATTTATCCTCAGAAATGGAAACAATTATTTTGTGAAATTTGCACCATCTTAGGCTGATGTTTGCTTCTTGAGAACTCAGAAGAAAGCAGCACATCTAATTATTTTAAGTTTTTTAAATTTAAATAATTGTTAAATAATGTTCAATGGAAGTATTTCTCAGGAATATTGAAATGGGAACAATGCTTTGCTGTTTGTCTTCATATAAAACTGCAGGTGTTCTGTGAAGGTAGCCTAAATGCCTCATTAAAGGAGGTTTAGATGTCATGGTGCTGGAGAGCTCCTGCCATGGGATTAACATTTTACAATATGGAAACCAACCAGGGTTGCTTTCGTTCTCTCAAAATCTCCTATTTTCAAACATTTGTAGTACTGACCTCCTCCTCCTTCTCTACTGATGCTCCTCCTCCTCCTTAGTTTTCCTAACTCAAGCTTGCAGCTCTGATGTGTTTTTCTTTCCAGGCGGCGTAACTTGGACCCTCCAGGTCTTTCCATTTTTCTGGTTTTCACTCGCTCATATCCCCATGTGGGATTTCAACCTGTGAGCCGCTTCACTGCCAACAAAAACCCACAAATGTTTCCAACTTCCAGTCAATCCGACCTCCCAGCCTCCATCGGCTGCACATTCTTCTTTTTCATACTTCAGCAAAGTTAACGTCAGGACAGTTATCGACAAGCCAAACTCTACATAAACAATTTAATGATTTTACAATGTGTTTTCACATTGGCTCATAAAGCTTTGATCGTAAACGTCACAAATCATATGAAATAAATCCAGAAAAACAAGTTAATGAGACTTTCCAGAATTTAGTCTTGATCCTGTGAAGGTTTGTGAAGTTTTACACATACATAGTTAATTTTTATTCTAATTTTTATTTCTACCTGAAGAAGGTTTTTGAAAAGATCTCATAAATGCAAATCACTAAATCATTCATTTATTTGAACTGTGTTAACATTCAGATCTGAATACAGTTCAGCTTCTCTTGAGCTGCAATCTTGGTAGAAGTAACAAAACAGATGATTTGTGACTCCATGGGAGTAACCAGCTGTTTTCTGCATTGAAGCTGCTGTAAAACCGTTTCCAATCCTGTCAGGTATGTTGGTGTCACTCAGAGAAACAGTTTACCTGAATTTAACCATGAAGAAACAGGTACTCCTAGTGTCTGTAAAGTATGTTGCATACATGTGCCTCTGTGTTGCTTGAGGAAGGTCCCTGCAGATCACTGGGTGGACCTGTCCGAGGACAGATTCTGTTCAGACTGATAAGCTAATGCATATAAGAGTACGAGGTCACTTCTGAAGGTGGACTGAACCAAGTCATTTTTGTTCTGTGTTCTATCCAAGTGTGATTGGATCACCCAGAACAGGCATTGGTACCAGGTCTGAATAAGGCCTATTGATCCCATTAGTCCAAGGGTTAATACTAAGCACAGGTAATATTCACTTGATGTCTGCTGAGCTGACGGAGCAAAATGTAGTTGGACCGAACACATGGACCCACTGAAACCCTAACCAATGATTTTCAAACATCTGTTAAAGCCTCTGTCCGTCTCTCTCTCTCTCTCTCTCTCACTCACACACACACACACACACAGACTGCCTGCCTGGCCATGTCGGCATGTCATCGATCAATAAACCGAGCAGCTCCCCAACAAAGTGCTAGCCGATCAATAGGCCCTAATGCAGCACAGCGATGACACACTGGAGACAATAATCCTGACACCTCCTCCTCCTCTGTGACAAACACACACTTTGCTCCCTACCTTCACCTACTGCACCAAGAAACCCCAGAACTGACAGACACGTTGGCTGGAGTCCCTGCGGATTGGTAAAGAGCCCAGCGGGCTCCTGTCAGGGGCGACGTATCTGCAGGATCGTTGTTGGAGCAACAAGGAGCCACGTTAATGCAGATCAGATTCTTAATTTAATTTTACAAAAAGAATCGGATCACAGCAGGTCAACTGGGGAAACCAAAAATGTGGTACCTCTGTTTCACTGAAACTTTCCACATGATCGCAAATTAAAATGAACATGAAACACATTATAATATAATCTAATCAGGAGCATAAAAGGGATGAGATGAATCCCACGAAACAAAAGAGAAACTTTTCAGGAACTGGTCCGCCTGTAGCTTCACGTAATAATCTCTCAAACGTCTGCTTACTGGCAGAAAACGTTGATTTTCTCACCATATTACATGGTATAAGGCACAAAAATGTAATGAATGCCCAATTATGGCAACAATAATCCAAATTATGCAGAGATCTAGCTTTAAATTAGTCCATCCTTGTTTATCTACACTAAACAGAGATTTAACCACTTCCCTAAATATTCACTTACAATAAAATATTTCTATTTTCAAAAATATTGATTTTAAATCCTTTGTGCTCTACAGGTCCTTCTCAAAATATTAGCATATTGTTATAAAGTTCATTATTTTCCATAATGTCATGATGAAAATTTAACATTCATATATTTTAGATTCATTGCACACTAACTGAAATATTTCAGGTCTTTTATTGTCTTAATACAGATGATTTTGGCATACAGCTCATGAAAACCCACAATTCCTATCTCACAAAATTAGCATATCATTAAAAGGGTCTCTAAACGAGCTATGAACCTAATCATCTGAATCAACGAGTTAACTCTAAACACCTGCAAAAGATTCCTGAGGCCTTTAAAACTCCCAGCCTGGTTCATCACTCAAAACCCCAATCATGGGTAAGACTGCCGACCTGACTGCTGTCCAGAAGGCCACTATTGACACCCTCAAGCAAGAGGGTAAGACACAGAAAGACATTTCTGAACCAATAGGCTGTTCCCAGAGTGCTGTATCAAGGCACCTCAGTGGGAAGTCTGTGGGAAGGAAAAAGTGTGGCAGAAAACGCTGCACAACGAGAAGAGGTGACCGAACCCTGAGGAAGATTGTGGAGAAGGGCCGATTCCAGACCTTGGGGGACCTGCGGAAGCAGTGGACTGAGTCTGGAGTAGAAACATCCAGAGCCACCGTGCACAGGTGTGTGCAGGAAATGGGCTACAGGTGCCGCATTCCCCAGGTCAAGCCACTTTTGAACCAGAAACAGGGGCAGAAGCGCCTGACCTGGGCTACAGAGAAGCAGCACTGGACTGTTGCTCAGTGGTCCAAAGTACTTTTTTCGGATGAAAGCAAATTCTGCATGTCATTCAGAAATCAAGGTGCCAGAGTCTGGAGGAAGACTGGGGAGAAGGAAATGCCAAAATGCCAGAAGTCCAGTGTCAAGTACCCACAGTCAGTGATGGTCTGGGGTGCCGTGTCAGCTGCTGGTGTTGGTCCACTGTGTTTTATCAAGGGCAGGGTCAATGCAGCTAGCTATCAGGAGATTTTGGAGCACTTCATGCTTCCATCTGCTGAAAAACTTTATGGAGATGAAGATTTCATTTTTCAGCACGACCTGGCACCTGCTCACAGTGCCAAAACCACTGGTAAATGGTTTACTGACCATGGTATCACTGTGCTCAATTGGCCTGCCAACTCTCCTGACCTGAACCCCATAGAGAATCTGTGGGATATTGTGAAGAGAACGTTGAGAGACTCAAGACCCAACACTCTGGATGAGCTAAAGGCCGCTATCGAAGCATCCTGGGCCTCCATAAGACCTCAGCAGTGCCACAGGCTGATTGCCTCCATGCCACGCCGCATTGAAGCAGTCATTTCTGCAAAAGGATTCCCGACCAAGTATTGAGTGCATAACTGTACATGATTATTTGAAGGTTGACGTTTTTTGTATTAAAAACACTTTTCTTTTATTGGTCGGATGAAATATGCTAATTTTGTGAGATAGGAATTTTGGGTTTTCATGAGCTGTATGCCAAAATCATCCGTATTAAGACAATAAAAGACCTGAAATATTTCAGTTAGTGTGCAATGAATCTAAAATAGATGAATGTTACATTTTCATCATGACATTATGGAAAATAATGAACTTTATCACAATATGCTAATATTTTGAGAAGGACCTGTATGTTCACTCTGTTTAAAAGTGCTCTTCTTTTAAAGAAATATCAAATTATTTTGCATCTATTCAAAGTTTTTGACTTTCTACTGAATATTTCTTAGAAATGTGTCCAAAACAAAGATTACTTCCTCAAACTTTCAATAAGGCTGTCACTGAAGGTCTCCTGTCATTTAAAAGGAATTTTTCTTAAAATTAAGTATTTAAAAACACAGAGCTGCCCTGAAAACTGATATCTTAGAAGCAGGCTGTGGAGATGAACCTGCTAGCATGAAGGTGGGTACACAATCACACTTTCACAGCATTCTTGCACAAGGAATGATGATGTACAAATATCGACTAACTGTATATTGTGTGTGTTCCTGATGCAGTCCACATCCCTTCTGGTTAAAGCGGAGCATTTTAATCCAGAGGAACAGAGCCAGGATCCTGATCAATAATGCAGAAGTAGTCGTTATCCTAAAAGTATTGTCCCCCAGAGGTGTGTGTGTGTGTGTGTGTGTGTGTGTGTGTGTGTGTGTGTGGAGGTCTGTTTTGACCATAAAGGTGGATGAGGTAGTGGTAGATCATTTGGAAAATGAGGACACACACACATGCTTTTAGGGAATACATTTACAGTCACCAGGGTAATACAAAACACACACACTCCCATATCTCCCAGGAGTACAGTCTTTACTCTCACTATCTTCCCCAAGGAAATCCCCATCAGCCCCCAAATCCTTCTTCGCAAACAAAATGTCCTTGTTCCGACAGTCGTACTGAGCATAAACTGGTTTTCACACACACTTCGCCCTGCACTCAGCGGTCATCCGTCAACCAGACTCTGACATGACAGCTCCGTGGGGTTGGGTGTAGAAGGGATGCGGTTGGTGCTTCTTCCTGGGGGGCCTTCTGCCATCTGGCAGGGAATTCTGTGAGTGTTGGAGGAGGCAGGGACCACCACAGGGGTGTGGGAGGTTGTGGGAAGTGTTGGTGGTCGGAGGCCATGTTTGACTTGACTGTGTGTCTAGGGGACAGTGAGGCAGGACCCAAAGTGACCTGCTCACTCCTGGTCTGATCAGCTAATTATGAATGTGGAAAAGGTTCAGCTGACTGATCTGAAATGTACAGGGGTTGGAAAATGAAACTGAAACACTTGGGAATGACATATACAAGTCCTGCACAGTGGTCAGAGGGATTTTAAGCCATTCGTCTTGCAGGATAGTGGCCAGGTCACTACGTGATACTGGTGGAGGAAAACGTTTCCTGACTCGCTCCTCCAAAACACCCCAAAGTGGCTCAATAATATTTAGATCTGGTGACTGTGCAGGCCATGGGAGATGTTCAACTTCACTTTCATGTTCATCAAACCAATCTTTCACCAGTCTTGCTGTGTTTATTGGTGCATTGTCATCCTGATACACGGCACCGCCTTCAGGATACAATGTTTGAACCATTGGATGCACATGGTCCTCAAGAATGGTTCGGTAGTCCTTGGCAGTGACGTGCCCATCTAGCACAAGTATTGGGCCAAGGGAATGCCATGATATAGCAGCCCAAACCATCACTGATCCACCCCCATGCTTCACTCTGGGCATGCAACAGTCTGGGTGGTACGCTTCTTTGGGGCTTCTCCACACCGTAACTCTCCCGGATGTGGGGAAAACAGTAAAGGTGGACTCATCAGAGAACAATACATGTTTCTCATTGTCCACAGCCCAAGATTTGCGTTCCTAGCACCATTGAAACCGACATTTGGCATTGGCATGAGTGACCAAAGGTTTGGCTATAACAGCCCGGCCGTGAATATTGACCCTGTGGAGCTCCTGACGGACAGTTCTGGTGGAAACAGGAGAGTTGAGGTGCACATTTAATTCTGCCGTGATTTGGGCAGCCGTGGTTTTATGTTTTTTGGATACAATCCGGGTTAGCACCCGAACATCCCTTTCAGACAGCTTCCTCTTGCGTCCACAGTTAATCCTGTTGGATGTGGTTCGTCCTTCTTGGTGGTATGCTGACATTACCCTGGATACCGTGGCTCTTGATACATCACAAAGACTTGCTGTCTTGGTCACAGATGTACCAGCAAGACCTGCACCAACAATTTGTCCTCTTTTGAACTCTGGTATGTCACCCATAATGTTGTGTGCATTTCAATATTTTGAGCAAAACTGTGCTCTTACCCTGCTAATTGAACCTTCACACTCTGCTCTTACTGGTGCAATGTGTAATCAATGAAGACTGGTTACCAGACTGGTCCAATTTAGCCATGAAACCTCCCACACTAAAATGACAGGTGTTTCACTTTCATTGTCCAATCCCTGTATCTTTAAAGGAGAATATTTAAAGACTGTGAAGCTGTGTGGGTGGGGGCACAGCAGACATCAGGACATAAAGGTGTTTTTTAATTAAACTTTCCAGGTGTCATGATTTGAAGGTGTTTAAGTTTTGTTCTGGGTCTGGTCTCACATCATGATTATGTTTTCCACAGGGTGCTTTAGTTCATTCCTTTAGTTTATGTTGCATTTAGTTGTGTTACTTCTGTAAGAATGTATCTTTGTATGTCTGTTAAAATCTCTTTTCTTGTTTTGTTTTCATTCTGCCACCTTAGGCAGCTCCATTAGGTCATCCTGCTTCATGTCTATCAGTCTCACTGCTTTCACCTCAGTCATGCTCCATATATTCAATTCAACTCAATTCAGTTTTATTTATATAGCGCCAATTCACAACACATGTTGTCTCAAGGTTCTTCACAAAAGTCAGGTTCATACATTCTAATTAATCGTAATCATTGAACAGTTCAGTCAGATTCAGTTTTTTATTCAAATTGGATAAAAAGTTTTTCTATCTAAGGAAACCCAGCAGATTGCATCCAGTCAGTGACTTGCAGCATTCACTCCTCCTGGATGAGCATGTAGAGACAGTGGACAGTCACTGGTGTTGACTTTGCAGCAATCCCTCATACTGAGCATGCATGTAGCGACAGTGGAGAGGAAAAACTCCCTTTTAACAGGAAGAAACCTCCAGCAGAACCAGAACCAGGCTCAGTATGAGCGGCCATCTGCCACGACTGACTGGAGGTTTGAGAGAACAGAGCAGAGACACAAAGAGAACAAAGAAGCACTGATCCAGGAGTACTTTCTATGGGAAGGAAAAGTAAATGTTAATGGATGTAGCTCCTTTAGTCGTTTCATCTAGAAAGAAAGAACAGATAAACTCTGAGCCAGTTTTCAAGGTTAGAGTCTGAAAGAGAGCACATAGAGTTAGTCACAGTAGAAGCTCAGTCAGTAGCCATGTCTAGGAGAGAGAAAGGGTTAAACACTAAAAGACAGGGCTATGTGGATCATCTGTAGAAGGTGAGCATTAAGTTGTTGCCAGCAGAAGCTCAGACGATGCCCCTCTCCAGAAAGGTGTCACAGGTAGACACAAAGCCAGGCCAGGTGTAGCTTCTAGGAAGAGAAAAGAGAGAACAAAGTTAAAAGCTGAAATAACAGCAAACAATGCAAAATTGGAGAGTAGTGTGAGAATGTAGCGAAGAGGGTGAAAGTGGTCATTATGTCCTCCAGCAGCCTAAGCCTATAGCAGCATAACTACACAGATAGTTTCAGTTTAGATTATTTAGTTAAACGGCGCTTATTTACAACAATGTCGTCTCAAGGAACCCCAAAAAGGGTCCCACTGGTGGTCATTGTTATACTAAAAACCACAAGGATTAGGATACCTCTCTCTGTCAGACTGATTATAACCATTGGAAAAGAGAAGGGGTCATACAGGTTGCAGAAATGGAGGGTGTGTTTGCACCTCAACCATAACTGAGCCGGTTTAGGCTAAACCTGACTCCCCCTTACTCCATCCAACAGGGAGGGAAGAAGACGGAGGTAAAAAATAAGGAAGATAGCTCAGGATAAACTAAGCCACTCTAACTATAAGCTTTATCAAAAAGGAACGTTTTAAGCCTAGCCTTAAAAGTAGACAGGGTGTCTGCCTCACGGACTAAAACTGGGAGCTGGTTCCACAGGAGAGGAGCCTGATAACTAAAGGATCTGCCTCCCATTCTACTTCTAGAGACTCTAGGAACCACCAGTAAACCTGCAGTCTGAGAACGAAGTGCTCTGTTAGGAACATATGGACCAATCAGATCTCTGATGTATGATGGAGCTAGATCATTAAGGGCTTTATATGTGAGGAGGAGAATTTTAAATTCTATTCTGGATTTAACAGGGAGCCAATGAAGGGAAGCTAAAATAGGAGAAATATGATCTCTCTTTTTAATTTTCATCAGAACTCTTGCTGCAGCATTTTGAATCAGCTGAAGGCTTTTAACTGCATTTTGTGGACATCCTGATAGTAAAGAATTACAATAGTCCAGCCTTGAAGTAACAAATGCATGGACTAGTTTTTCAGCATCACTCCTAGACAGGATATTTCTAATTTTGGCAATGTTCCGGAGATATACTCTTCTGTATTCCTTGTTGAAGTATACTGTTTGCCATGCCAAGCCTGTCCATATCCGTGTGTTCATGCCATGCCTGCTCATGTTCATGCGTACATCTGCTACCTCTAGCTTACTGTAGGTTTTTATTAAATTACATTTCTCCACTAATCGAGTTTCTTCTGCCTGCCTGTCTGTTTTGACAAAAAAAATTTATTATTACCTGTAAAGATGACAGATCTGGGTCAGTACAAAAAGTCAGAATCAGAACATCCTATATTTTCATTGTCACAAATACAACGAAATTGAGAAAAAAACAACAATCTGGTCAGTGCATAGAGCAATAAATAATTTCAGTAAAATAGAAAAATAGATGCAGTTTGTGAAAAAGGTCAATTAAAAACACATGTTCACTGTTGCATACTGAAGCTCTTTCCCATTATTGCATCTCCTTTACATTCTGGCTGTTGAGTTGAGCTGCTGCTGATGGATCGATACTGTTGGTTGCTTCACAGAACCAAGCAAAAAGCAATTATCATAAAAACAAACAAATACTCTGATTTAAAAGCCTGGAGCTGCTGCAGCTGCATGTGCCGCCATGACAGCTCACTAACGTATACTCCTCTAATTTTTTCCTTTCCTACTTCCTTGACATACCTGCTATGAATCAGAAAAAGGCAGACCCAAGATTCAGCCAGACACGGTACTGAAAGTTTAAAAGGTTTATTCAGCCACAGGAAAACGTCACACAGGTAACACTCCTCACAGCTTCCAGGAATCACTGCTTTTGTCTTGAGTGGAACTTGAAACCCAGAGGGGAAACCTCAGTGGGCGGCAGGCGGTGATCTCCACAGCACAGGTAAGAAGTGACTCCAGGCTGAATAATCCGAGGGCTAGGGTGGCTCAATAATCCAAGGACAGAAACAGGGTCAACGATTGGAACAAGAGAGGTCAGGCAAGGGGCAAGCAGAGGCATAAACCAGATGCAGGAAACAAGGTCGACAACCAAAATCCAAATAGTCCAACAGGGAGCAGGCAGAGGCATAAATCCAAAAGTCGGGGCTCCACGAAGGGCTTGACCTGAGAAACGTGGAACGTGGGGTGAATCCTCATGGAGTTGGGTAATCTCAGTCGTACAGCGACAGGGTTGATGATCTTAGAGATTGGGAAAGGTCCAACAAATCGGGGTGCCAATTTCCGGGATTCTACCCTTAATGGGAGGTCCTTGGTGGAGAGCCAAACTTTCTGCCCCACCTGGTACTTAGGGGCAGGGATCTGTCTCCGGTTGGCCGTTCTTGACTGAACCAGTGACATTCTGATCATCGACCTCCTGGCCTTTCTCCATATTCTTTGGCACCTTAGGGCAGCCGCTTGGGCGGACGGAACATTAGCTTCTCTCTCCTGAACCGAAAACATGGGTGGCTGGAAACCAAACACAACATGAAAAGGGGACCAACCAGTGGCTGAGGATGAAACCCTGAGGAAAGACTAACAGAAATTCCCAACAACGTACAAAACTCCTTCCAGAAACGTGACACAAATTGGGGTCCTCTATCGGAAACAATGTCATTTGGGATTCCATGGAGCCTGAAAACTTCTCAGGTCAATATCTCACCCATCTCCTTAGCAGATGGAAGCTTCTCCAGGGGCAACAGATGAACCATTTTTGAAAATCTGTCAGTTATGGTTAGTAGTACAGAGTGACCATTAGAAACCGGTGTGACCATGGGCAAGGGGGAATTGGCAAAGGGGGCAACAACCCCGCAGGGTGGCGACGAGAAGGCTTAGCTTGACAACATTGAGTGCATTCAGCAACAAAGCCTTTGACATCCTTGACCAGCGATGGCCACCAAAACTGAGTTCGAACTGTCTGAATGGTTCTGCTGATTCCTGGATGACAAGCTAAATGAGAGCAATGACAAGACTCCAGTACCTTAGGCACAAGGCGTTCAGGGACAAAACAGCCATCAGGTGGACATGATGGTGGGATAGGCAGATCTCTAATGGCTTCCTGGACCTCCCTTTCCACCTCCACTCTGGACACAAACAACCTGACGGTTTCAGGAAGGATAAACTCCTCTTCACACGCAGACTGAGATTCTTCAGGCTCTTGAATCCGGGATAGGGCGTCAGGTTTGCCATTTTTACTCCCTGGCCTGTAAGATAGGGAGAAATTAAAACGACCAAAAAACAAAGCCCACCTAGCCTGTCTGGGGTTTAGCTGTTTTGCTGATTTCAGGTACTCCAAGTTCTTATGGTCAGTCCACACCATAAACGGCTCCTTAGTCCCCTCCAGCCAATGTCTCCACTCTGTCAATGCCAACTTGATAGCCAATAACTCTCTGTCTCCCACGTCGTAATTCTGCTCAGCCTGTGACAGAGTCCTTGAAAAGAAGGCACATGGGTGAACACGATCATCCTCACCTTTTTGGCTTAATACAGCTCCGACCCCAGTGCTTGAGGCATCCACCTCCACGATAAACTGTCTCTCTGGGTCAGGAGACCGTAACACTGGAGCTGATGTGAAGAGTTCCTTTAACCTATTGAAGACCTCTACATCCTTATTCCACACAAATTTCACCTTGGAAGAGGTAAGAGCATTTAGGGGAGTAGCAACCAGGCTGTAATTTCTAATAAACCTCCCATAGAAGTTTGCGAAGCCTAGAAATCTTTGAAGCTGCTTGCGATCAGTTGGAACAGGCCATTCCAATACGGCCATAACCTTGGAGGGGTCAACAAGCACTTGATCTGGGGAAATGATGAAGCCCAAAAAGGAAGTGGTAGTTATGTGGAACTCACATTTTTCTGCCTTGACAAACAACTGGTTTTGGAGAAGACGCAGGAGAACAGCTCTGACATGTTTTGTGTGGGTTTCCAGATCTTGAGAATAAATCAGTATGTAATCAAGATAAACAAATACGAATTGACCCACCATGTCTCTTGGTACGTCATTGACCAATGACTGAAAAACTGCAGGAGCGTTAGTAAGTCCAAATGGCATGACCTTGTATTCATAATGGCCCGTAGGCGTGTTGAAAGCCGTTTTCCACTCATCTCCTTCTCTAATTTGGACCAGATGATATGCATTCCTTAGATCCAGCTTAGAAAATATCTTGGCTCCCTGGATCTGATCAAAAGCTGTGTTCATGAGTGGTAAGGGATATCTATTTTTAAGTGTTATCTCATTAAGGCCTCTATAATCAATGCATGGTCTCAATGAACCATCCTTCTTCCCAACAAAAAAGAAACCAGCACCTGCAGGAGAGGAAGAGGGTTGTATGTACCCTGCCTTTAATGCCTCATCAACATAACTCTTCATGGCCCTGTGCTCTGGACCAGACAATGAATAGGTTCTGCCTTTAGGGGGTGATGTGCCAGGAAGCAAATCAATAGCACAATCATAAGGTCTATGGGGTGGCAGAGCTGTGGCCTTGATTTTATTAAAAACCTTTAAATCATGGTATTCTTGCGGTACCTTGGATAAATCCGGACAGGTCTCCTCAACCTCATTCTCCACACTGACCTCCGTAGCAGCAGACAAAAGGCAGTCAGCGGAACATGACTCAGACCAACCCAGAACTTCCATTTTCTTCCAGTCGATGTGAGGGTTGTGTTTCTGCAACCAGGAGGCCCCTAGGACTACAGGAAGTTCAGGTGAATTAATGATCATGAAAGTTACTTTTTCTTGATGATTACCTCCAACTGTTAAGGTAATCTCCTCCGTCCTGAGATGTGAATTGTTCATGCTGTGACCATCCAAAGCTAGCACGTTTCTTGTGTCAGCTGACAGAATAAGTTTTATGCTGTTCTTATTTGCGAATGTTTCGTCCATGAATTCAGTGTCTGCTCCTGAATCAATAAACACGGTCCCCTGGAGAGACAAAGAAGAGGTTTGAAAATGGGCAGGAAACAAGAAGGAGGAGGCAGATAGTTGACTTCGGCTCAGTAGAGACCTCCCTTCCTCTGCTGAGCCTGTCCTTTTAGTGGACACCTGAGTGCTAAATGTCCCTTCTCTCCACAATAAAAACAGAGCTTGAATCTTCTCTGATGATCTTTCTCCTCAGGGGTAATCTTGGTTCTGCCCAATTGCATGGGCTCACAATTCTCATTTTCCTCAGTGAGAGGTGACCGACTCCTTCTCTCATACCGGTGTACAGAAACCTGAGTTAATGATGAGCGACCCTTCTCATGGCGCTTCTCCTTCCTTCTCTCTGCCAGCCGAATATCAATGCGAGCAGCCAAATCCTCGAGTTGTTTCAGGGAAGAAGGATAGTCATTGGTCGCTAGCTCATCCTTGATGTCTTCGTTTAATCCTTTCATGAATGCATCCATTTGTGCTGCCTCATTCCAACGGCTCTCTGCAGCCAAAAAATGAAAGTCAATTATATAGGTCGAGACAGGCTGATCACCCTGTTTGAGGGACAATAATCCTCTTGCGGCCTCACGACTTGGAATGACCGGGTCAAAAACTCGAATGAGTTCCTTGGAAAAAGTTTCATAATGATTACAAGGTGCAGACCTGTTATGCCATTCAGCAGTTCCCCACTGTTTTGCCTTTCCTGCCAGCAGAGATATGACAAACGCCACCTTGGAACGTTCAGTGGGAAAGAATGACGGCTGAAGCTCAAAATGAATTTCACACTGAGTTAGAAAAGCTCCCCTGAACATCTCAGGCGGAGAGAGGCGTGGCTTCCTTACCTCTGCTGTTGTCCGTGTTACTTGGGTGTGGTTTCTTTGTGACGGTGGCGGCTCGAAGACAAGATTGCCAGAACGTAATGTGGAAATGATTTCCTCCATGCCAGAACCCAACCAGAAAAGGGTCTCATCAACGTGGGTACGCCACTGTTGTGCTGGCAATGAGTCCATTTTTGGCCAGATTCTTCTGCTATGAATCAGAAAAAGGCGGACCCAAGATTCAGCCAGACACAGTAAAGAAAGTTTAAAAGGTTTATTCAGCCACAGGAAAACGTCACACAGGTAACACTCTTCACAGCTTCCAGGAATCACTGCTTTTGTCTTGAGTGGAACTTGAAACCCAGAGGGGAAATCTCAGTGGGCGACAAGCTTTGATCTCCACAGCACAGGTAAGAAATGACTCCAGGCTGAATAATCCGAGGGCTAGGGTGGCTCAATAATCCAAGGGCAGAAACAGGGTCAACGATCGGAACAAGAGACGTCAGGCAAGGGGCAAGTAGAGGCATAAACCAGATGCTTGTCAGAGTCAGTATATATCAGGGAAGACACAGGTGCTTGGCATGACATAGATTGCACTACACTGCAGGAGCCACCAGGTGCATCTAATCTGCTGATTGCAGCCAGGGAGACAGGGTAGAGCAGACGTGCCAGTATGATAACAATACCTGTAAACACACAGGATTATTCTCATGTTCTTAACTCACATTCCTTTATTTCTGATGAATTTTTATAACAATTTTGAAATCTGTTGGCCGTGGTTCTGATCCTAGTTTGGACTAGTTGATTATTATGAAATATGACAGATTATGACCTCTCCTCAAACAAAAATAACTCGGAGTGAACTGCTGTGAACAGATATTATTTACTGGAGAACATTAAATCATTAGCTGTTGCTGGTCCAAAGCTGTTGATTTGTGGACCATCAATGACTTATGTTTGTTTAAAGCTGAGCTAAAAACCTGTTTGTTTAGCCATGGGTTACAACATTAAAGGCCAGTGAGAACTTTTCTGGATCTTTCAAAATAAATAGCATTAACCTACTTGTCAGCTCAGGAAGAGGAGGAGTCAGAGCTCAACAAAAACACGTTTCCCCTTCCGCTTGCTCACTTGGCTGTACAATGCAGCTAATGGAGGGACACAACACACAAATGCCTCCTTGCTGGCGAGCAGACATATCTCTTGAACGTGGATCCAAAAGTGACTACGACCCCGCAGATTGTATGCCACAAAGTTAAGTAATGATCTGCTGTTTAAAATACTCAGCATTCATTCATAAAGCGAGTAATAAGACAAGGCTTGACATTCCTTCGAGGCCTGCTGAGGCTACAGAAGCTCCCAAGAGACGTCTCGAAGTGAAGCAGTTTTCCCCGGCCTGACAGAGGACAACGAGACCGGAGCACTGCACGCCTTTCTGCTTGGCCTTCCAGGTAGCAAGAGCTACCCGCCGCACCGAGGCCACTGAAGGAGCCGGAACTGTCGACCCTCCCAGCTGCAACGCTAGGCCGTTTGTTAATGCCCATATGTGGATTATTGGGACAGTTTCGCTTCCCTCAACTCATCGCCCAAGTCATTTTTTCTACATCACTGTTCTCATAAGAGGTAGTGTTTAAGCAGAGAAAATTAGTTTAGGATGAAATAATCTGAATAATGTTTATTGCGTGATGTTTTGCCTTTGTTTGTGTGAGAAGCTCAGCTATTTAAGTGCTGGCAGACTAGCTGCTCAGCTAATGCTGTGCTCTGTGTTGTGTTTTTAAGGCTAAGACAAACTTTATTTAATAACGCACCATCAGTGCTTATGTACTGTAATCCTTTTATTGATGGTATTTTAAAGATACATTTTAAAGGAATGGTAGCAAGCTATAAGCTACCTCGGTTAGCTGAAACCGCTAACGGTTAAGTTAACACGTGACTCGCCGCCATCTTATGAGTCCATTAAGAATCATTTATTCAGAAAGGTTGTTAGTTTCCAATCTAGGAAAATAATATTTCCCTAAATATTACTTTACTAAACATGATAGCTAAATAAACACCATTAAGACTCAGGTTGTTGGTTTTATTCAAAATAATATTTCCTTAAATATAATCGTACTAAATAAAGGCAGCTAATTAAACACCATTGAAGGTTGGTTTTATTCAGCAGATCATTCTTTAAAATGCTATTTTATTTAAATAATGTTTTATCGGATCTTGCATTGTGAATGGTTGTCTAAACGTTTGCTGATTATTGTCTAAGTTAATTCCAAGACAAACATAACTTAATTTCCAGATTCTTCAAGATAATCCTTGGTTCTCAAACATAAATATCATTGAATGGTAATGTTGCATCATTTTCGTTGCACCCATGTGGAGCAATGACAAATATAGAATTCTGATTCTGATTTTATCGGTCATGGTTTTTAACCATCTTTGACTCATTTGTACATAGTTGGTATTCCTTATTCTTTCATTCTACTTGGTAGTTTAGTTGGGTTGTTCTAGAATAGTAAAGAGTTTGTTGATTGAAATATGTTTGACCTTGAGTTGACCTATTTTTGTTAATAAATTATTGTATTTCAAGAAATTGTGTGAATTTATTCCCTGTGTGCGCAGATGTTTGCTGTTTGGTAATGTCAGAGCTCGGCTCACCCCTTTCTCTGTTGTCCTAATACCTAATTGGGCTGGTATTCACCGGACCACACTTAACAGACCGAATTATTATTTAATAAAATATTAAATATAATCACAATAATACAGCACTCCCCACTCAGGCTTGTGGGTGGATCAGATTTAGTCACTACTTTATGAATTGACCCCAACTCAGCCACTGATGAGTGCTCGTTTCCACCCCTGATCTCTGTGGCTTTGCTGCATCCTGTAACAACAGTGTATGTCAGGCCAATACTGTTTATTTTATGTAGTTTCTTTATCCAGAACCATTCATACACTGAGTCCAGAGTTATTTACAGAACTTCCATGGAAAGACAAAAAGAAAATAAAACATGAATTGTTACATGGAAGAAAACATTTAAATCCAGATATTAAAGGCATAAAACAAACACGCATTTTAATTTATTTATTACTCAGATTGTTTTATCAGAAGCTGCAATATACTAGACTTAAAGAAACCAACAGTTTCTGAACATCTCAGGTTTTCAGGTAGTTTGCTCCAGATCTGAGGAGCTTAGAAACTAAATGCTGCCTCACTTGGTTGAGTTCTGGTTCTGGGAACCCTGAGTAAGCAGGTCTCTGAAGACCTGAGGGGTATACATGCTTCCTACCTGACCAGAAACTCTCAAATGTGTTTGGACCCAATGACCGTTTAGTTCTTTTTAGACCAATAGCAAGATTTTAACATCTATGAGGTCATATTGTCATACAGATTGTTTAACCTGTGATAAGAATTTTGCCATTTCTTTTAAAACTTGTGTAGAAGTCTACTGAAGAGAGCTTCTGTAATTCTGGTAATCTGATGGTGAAGACAGGTTGTTTTTTTTCTTTCTAGCCCAGACCCTAAAAAGATCTAAAGGTCATTTATTAAAACACAGTGGACCAACACCTCCACTTTTTCCATCCACTCAACTTTCCATTAATATGCTTGGATGCAGATCAGCTAGCTTGTTTTGCAGTGATCTTTTGTAGTTTAAACTGCTCGTGGAGGACGGCAGTGAGTATCTGCTAGACAACTGTTGAGTCACCACTGTTCTCCATGGCTGTGTAAGTCATACTGCTGCTAGAACAGTTCTGTATTATTTTTAGTAGCGAATGTGATTTCAAATTTAACAAAGTAAAATACTCAAAACATATCCATGTAAAACCAAACGTTCAGCTTTTGTAAACACCTTAAAAAAAGTACAAAGTACAGACAAATTGTACATAATTACAGTAACACAAATAAATGTAACTAGTTACTTTCCACCCCTGGTGATTTGATAATAGGCTATAAAACCATTGTTAAGAAGTAGCCTAATGCAATACTGAGTATTTACAGAAGGCTAACATACCTTTCCAAAGTAATGTGAAGTGATTTAGGACATCTGTGTCATACTGACATACATGTCAAGTTTGTCAGTAATTGTAGTAGCCTAATGTTACTTTCCCATGTAATAGTTCAGTTTTAGAAGAATTTCAATCTTCAAAACGGTAATATTTTCCTCTGACAACCAAATGTGTCATCCGAAGCAACTAAATACAGACAGCAGTTATCAGAATGTGACTCCAGTTTTGTGTTTGTGTCCCACCAGCCCATTCTGTACGAAGGTCAGGACAAGAACCCGGAGATGTGTCGTGTCCTCCTCACCCACGAGATCATGTGCAGGTAAGCGGCCTGTCCCTTACAGCCCAAAGCTTTTATTCAGTCGCGCGCGCTGAGAGTCAGGTGTGGTTATCCTGCAGCAGTGTGTGTCAGGCTGTCAGCAATGCATGTTCTGGAGTGTTAATGAGTCTGTAGAGTAAGTGTGCTTATCTGCAGCTGTAGATTAATACCTGAAAATCCAACAAAAATGGCTTCAGACAGAGAAAAAAGCTTCTTTTGTTGGAGATGAAAGTTGCACTTCATATAAAATGTTAAGAAAAGATAACTCCTCTGTTTTAAAGGCAGTGAAACCTGATCAACATTGAGTGGCTCTGCTCTGTCACTGCATTCTCCTGCAGTTTCTGTGGTCGACTGAGAAGGAGCAGCTGTTGGTTTGTCTTTCATCGCACCAATCAACACGTTTCCTGGCCTGTCTGTCAGTTAATGGTTTTACTGGTTCAGACCGAGGAGTGAGTGTGTCTTCGGGGTGAAAATAGGACACAAACTCATGTCTGAATATGAGTTCTATGACTTTTACTTTCACACAGGAAAACAACAGTCTGATGCATGAAGTTTCACTAGTTTCCAGTTGGAGGGAACTTGTCACTGTGGACGTGATCCGATGAATAAACCAGGTTACATCCAAACCAGTCGGCATTGACTGATCAGTTGACCCGACGCTCAGTGCATCATAGTTTCCTATAAGCAGACAAGCAAAACCTTAATTAACCCAAACATTACTAGACATAATTTGTACTGAATGCTGTTAAGCATAGCTCTTTAAGAGGAACCAGAACGGGACAAATTTCTAAGCTGGAGGCCCAAACTTTACAGAAAATATAAACTTGAATGAGCCAAGAAAGGGCTGCACGGTGGCGCAGTTGGTAGCACTGTTGCCTTGCAGCAAGAAGGTCCTGGATTTGATTCCCGGCCGGGGGTCTTTCTGCATGGAGTTTGCAAGTTCTCCCCGTGCATGCGTGGGTTCTCACCGGGTACTCCGGTTTCCTCGCACAGTCCAAAGACATGCCTGTTAGGTTAATTGGTCACTCTAAATTGCCCTTAGGTGTGTGAATGAGTGTTTGTGTGTTGCCCTGCGATGGACTGGCGACCTGTCCAGGGTGACCCTGCTTCTCGCCCATAGACTGCTGGAGATAGGCACCAGCTCCCCCGTGACCCACTATGGAATAAACGGTAGAAAATGACTGACTGACTGAGCCAAGAAAGTAGGGGAGTTTCAGTTCATCTCCAAACAGGACATAACTCAGAGATTATTGTTATTATTGTTGTATGGAAACATCCTACAGCTGCATTAGATGGATGGATGGATGGATGGATGGATGAAAGGACGGATGGATGAGTGGGTGGATGGATCCAACCACATTGGTGAACATCAAGCTGTTTATATATTGAGACAAATCCTGAGTTTATTCTCTCTATTCAATGCTTTATTTTCACTTTATTGTGTATAAAGTGTATTTAGTATATATATTAAACTGGCCTGGACCAGTTGGACTGGCATGGCTGGATGCCAGACCAATAATGTTGTTGCCATTTCATCTGGTTCAAATTAAACATAACTAAAAAAAGTGAATTAATAGCCAGTTTTCCACCAGAAGCCCCAGGATTTGTTTTACCCGGGTAATGGGAATCCCAGGGAATTCTGTACTTTCTTTTTCCATTTCCACCAACCTTTTATTTAAATCAGCGTAATGTATGTGGAAGTTGGGAAGAAAACTGCAATACACCTTCAGTCCAGCAGATGGCACGACTCTTTTACTGTGTTTAAAAGACTGTTAGCTAATAAGTATTTTTTTAGTTTCAACTAATAAATGATAGATGAACAGCTTTAGAGGTATACAGCTGATTAATTCATTCCATTATTCCTTAAGTTGCTCTGGATCAATTAGCAGGAATAGTTTTCAACCTGGATCAGGTCAGAGTTGTTGCTTTACAACTGCATGATTCATTTACAATAACTATTAAATACTGATGAACATCAGGTAAACTCATATCAGATAACTACAGAACATGTTTTTAGTAAAATATGTATTTATTAGAATAAAAAGCCTAAAAAAAAATGCCCTTAGGTGTGTGAATGAGTGTGTGCATATTTGTTTGTGTGTTGCCCTGCGATGGACTGGCGACCCGTCCAGGATGTACCCTGCCTCTCGCCCATAGACTGCTGGAGATAAGCACCAGCTTCCCTGTGACCCACTATGGAAGAAGTGGTCTAGAAAATGACTGACTGATGATGACTACAATAAAAAAGCCCGATAATCAGTCCAGAAATACAGGAAATCGATTCTTTGACTGTCTAATCATCAGCAAATATTTATATAAGGATCAGGCAGCAGTTAGTGAGGAAGTCCCAGTCCAGCTGCTCGGTTAGTAGCTTAGCTTAGCAGCCAGACCAGCCCTTAAGTGGAGCTCCACTGCTCTGAAAACTCAGAAAACACATTTAAATGTAGGCTCACTCTGGATGAACTGACAGCAAATATTAAGTTTTGAGGTCTACCTTCTCACTAAAAAAACATCTTAAAACTACTTTTGTGACAAATTAATTGTATAAAAATGATTTATTTTTATAGTAACCTCTGCCATTACTGCAGCTGCTAGTGCCAAGCCTTGCTGTACACAAACTTTAACCCTTTAACAAATCCTGGGGAAAGCTGGATTAAATACAAAAACTGGACAGCAGGGGAACCAATGACACACGTGACCAGACAATTCAATTCAATTCAATTCAAAGATACTTTATTGATCCCTGAGGGGAAATTAGAAGTCCGGTACAACCCATCCAAACATACATCATGACATAAGACAAGGGAGACGGGTCACCGAGGCTTTGCTGCCCACTCACAGGCGCTGCCCTTGTTAGATGAGAAAAGAGGCCACATTAGGTAAGTAGAGGAAAAAAATCATATTTCAAACTTGATCCTTAGCAAGATACAGTTTGAGATTGTAAAAAACCTCAGAACAAAGAAGCAACAAGTTGACAAAACAACATCATGCTGGGAACGGTGAAGGTGGTGTGAGGAGGTGCATATGTTTATCTTGAGCATGTGTGTGTGTGTGTAAGTGAGTGTGTGCAAGTAAGTCCATGAAGCTCTGTCACAGAGGCCATTGTCCTTGATGGTTCGTTGGAATGTTCATCAACCGGCCACAAAGTTCTGAGCAGGTCCACAGATGTCCTCAGGGAAGGGAGGAGGCACAGGGAGCAGAGCGTCATATTTACTTAACTTCCAGGAGAAGTTGAAGATAACCAGCCATCAAGGCCGTGCAGGGGAGCCAGATTCAGAAAAACAATAATTATTTGGGTTAGGCTGACTCTTAATTTTCCGTCAGCCTTGAGAGTCTCACTGGTTCTTCTCAAAGGCGAATCCAAACAGCCAAATTCCTGGTCTTTCGCCAGATCCGAGCGAACAACTTTCTCCAAGATTTATCCCATTTAACCCCTGAGTCCTGGAACCGCAACCTGCCTGCGATCCTGTGTAAGTATCACATCCAGTCTGCGATTCAGTTCACGTAACATCTCAGTCTGAGTGTTGATCGCTCTGAAGATCCCATCATACATGCCAGACAGCCTCACAATGGCCAGAACAGCTGCTGACATTCTCCGAATTTCTCGATATGCCAGGTAACCGCTGATTCCAAAAAGCAGAAATCCTGATATCAAACATCCAATTATATACACATCTTCCACATCCTCGACTGACATTATCGACAGACACACAATCCTCCACTTCTGCCAGGAGTCCATCGTGTATCCGGAGAAAAATGTCCCGACCGGGCAAGTGGGCTCTCCTTCACCCTGTCTTCTCGTTGAGAAAATTTGATCAATTGCATTGAGAGACCAGCTGACCAAATCCATATTTTGGAAACACAGAACAGGTGTGGGCTTGGGGTGCAGGGAGACAGAAAACAAAGGACTAGACCAGCTAATATAACAAAACACAAACTCAAGAACTCAAAACATAAGCAGGTATAACATAGTCCCTCCCTTTAAGCGTGGATCCCAGACACCCACAAAACAAAAACTAAACAACGCGACCAGGGTGGAGGAGGGAGCACGAGATCTCCTCATAGACGCGGCAATTTCATCTACAGCACTTTGTCGCTCGGCCTCGATGGTGTGGTGGATCCGAGGATCAGGGAAAAAATCCCTCCTCGCCTCGAGCAGGTCTTAGAGGCTGCCAGCTATTTCCAGCCTTCTCCATGGTGAGCTGGGAGAGGTCACCAGGTGAAAAAATTATTTGGCCAGAACCTCACCCCTCTTGAATTCCCTCACCATTCCTCCCGCTTGGTCCCGTTGGCTGGTTCCTTCTGTCAAAATGTGGGGAAGAACTCCTGAAGGTCAAAGTTTGCAGGTAAGACGACACTTTATTTTTCATGGCTGGACACGGACAGAGTACCAGGCGTGCCACAAAACACAAACAACACACAAGGAACCAGCGGGGAACAACGGAAACAAACGGGCTTAAATATAAAAACTGAACAGCAGGGGAACCAATGACAAACGTGACCAGACAATCAGGGGAAAACACAGAACAGGTGTGGGCTTGGGGTGCAGGGAGACAGAAAACAAAGGACTAGACCAGGTAATATGACAAAACACAAACTCAAGAACTCAAGAGAACAGGAGTCAGGGTTCTGGACCATCAGGAGAGGAATATTCAAAAATCCATCCATTTGAATGCTCCAACCTGCTAAAATGTTAGGGGAGAAGACTGAGAGTTGTTCTGTTGATGTGTGAGATGATGCTGCTGCAGACCTTTTTAACATCTGTTCCATATCCCGGCTGATTTGTCCGAATTTTGTGTAGAAATAAACATTTTGGGTCAACAGTGAAAACTCAGAAACAAACGAAATTAACAAATTGTTAACTTTTCCATAACTTGGATGGTTCAGTTTGTTTGTGCAGCACATGTGGCTAAATTTGGAAGTTCAAAAATGGAGAAAAAACCAGCCGCCACAGAGACAATTTCTCTGATGAACATTTAATAGAGAACAAAACAACATTTATATATTCTGTAATGCAAAAACAAAACCAAAGAGCAAAGTGTACCAGAGTCAAATTCCTTGTTTGTATGTAAGAACTTGGCAATAAAGCTGATTCTGATTCTGAAAATAGAGAAAGAAAGTAGGAATGAGGAAAAGAAAAGGATAAATGTATTCCCTGTTTGCCTGCAGGATGCTGTAATGTTACCAGAGGAGGCACAGCTGTGGGTCCTGTCATCAAACTAACTTTATAGTTTGTCTAATTGCTTTAAGGTGAAATATGTCTTCAGACTAAACATGTAAAAACATATTAGGATGTGTCAGGGGTCAGTTTAAAACAGAAGCAGCTCATAACCCAAGACCATTATCAGGACTCTGTGTTCCTCTCTGTGTGGTCCAATCTTGGTGAGCTGACTAAGATATGAAACAGGTTCCAGGCGCAAGAACATCAAGAATCATCTGATCCAGCTGGATCCATCTTTCAGGTGTGTTCCTGCTCCTACACTACAATGATTGAGTGACCTCCTCCTCAGTTCATCAGGTTCTGTGAAGGCTCTTTAATTAGGCTCAGGTGTGTTTAAAGAAGGACTTGTCTGAAGCTCCTCGATCTAACCTGAAGTATAGACCTAAAATATGTGAAGATATGATAAAGGATGAGCCCTGTTGTTTAATTCAGGTTGAAACATTGAAATGAAGACTTGTTAACTGCTGCCTGCAGATTCAAAAGGTTTAGAAGAGTTAATTGCTCAGCTGGTGGAGCTCGGACAGAGTCGGATGAGTTGTTGTTGTTTAGTTTCTGTTTCGGTTCTTTGTCTGGAAGTTGAGTTTTCCCCTCCCCCTGGCTGCGATAGGAGCTTCATCTCCATCACGGCGGCTGTCTGTCTCTGAGCTGCAGTCATTATGTGATGGAGCGAGATTATTAAGCAGCTTTCTCACTGATGGATGTTGTTTTCAGCCACTAATGAGTAAGAGATTGGCCCATCCTCCGTCTCCCAGGTGAGGACATCCCCATCGGGCTGGATACCTGGATGGGTTTAGCAGCTGAGGGAGTGTGTCCATGTGGTTTCATAACAGTTAAATTAGCTGAACAGAACATGTCGTGTGGATCAGATGCGTGGAAATTCTGAGAGAATCTCCACTATAAACTGTTCCTCTTGTAAACGCAGTTCATTCAGACCTGAAAAGTTTGTTTTTTTAATTGGCTGAGCCAATAAATCCATTTATTGATCCATCTGCTGCAGCATGTGCAGCTCCATGTGGTTTATAATGATTCATTAATGGTTGTAATTGGAATTATTGTTTGACGGAGCAAAGAGCAAGCAAGAAAATGTGATATAAATGCCAGGAAATTCATGCAGTTGATCAATAATTCAAGGCCTCATCATCCCAAGCATTTCTACTGGATTGATCTGATGCTGGTCAGAACTATGATCAAAGTGGTATTAAATTAAATTCAGAGCAGATTTTATAACATGACTTTAACTCAGTATATCTGCAGAAACCCTGAAGGAAATAACTTCTACATGAGGACATTTATATGACAGTTCCTGCAGACTGTAATCATCATAGGTTTTAACATTTTCACACCTTAAGGCAAAAAGGCTCTTTAATTAGTAGTGAAAGGTTTCAGTTAGCAGAGCTGGTCTCCTACAGAAGAAGACACCTGAAGACGCTGCAGTTGAAACGGGTTGTTAGGAGTGATTTGTGCAGACGGGTCTTCTGGAACGGCTCATGTTTAGATTTTTCTGACGGTCTGATGGACTGTGCTCCACTGATGCCTGGCAGCTTCGTTTGCTTCATCCAGTCAGCGTGGCATGTTGATCATCTTTAAATGGTTGGTTTTATTAAAGCTGTGAGCAGGCGGAGTTGCAGCTGCCAGACTGGCACAGTGGTGCTGCCCGCCCGCGGTCTCCTGGAGGCTCGTCAGCTCTGCTGGCTGCGAGGCTGCAGGCGGCACTGGAATTAAGCTGCTGCGGCGCTGGCTGCGGTGGCGCTGGTTGAGGCTGGAGCGATACATCGGGGCCCGGTTGCTGCACAGAGGTTCTAGGCCTTTGTGTAATCACAACACTTGGCCTTTGAAAGCAATCCGGGCATCCTGCTTGTTGATTTGTTGCCACTGTGATCAGAGTGTCACTGTCCCAACATCCTCAGGGCGTCTTTGGACAACCTCTCCGTTTTACAGACCCTGACAGTCCTGACCTTCTCTGTGTGCTTATAGCACCACTTGTCTGAAGTGGCTGCTGAGAAGTAAAGCTAAATGCTGGAGCTGAATATTATCTTTGTGTTTGTAGCAGCCGCAGCCTCAGAAAGATCTCTCTGGCAGCTGAGTGTCAGCAACAACAACCGTAATTTGTTTTATTTTACCTCCAACACACACACGCCACACACACACACACACACGCCACACACACACGCCACACACACACACACACACACACACTCTCAGGTCCGTGTGTGTTGTTCCTCTCATCCTCTCAGTCATTAGCTGGCCACTGTGTTAGCCCGCCCGTGGCCCGGGGGGAAACGTCATTAAGGCGGCATTGTGGACGCTCAGCCAAGGTTTGTTTTCGTCTTTGGAAAGGGTCCCCGGGTCCCCGGAGGGGCCCCGGCAGTGCTCCTGGGGTCCGGTTTGTTTATAACACTTCTTTGGCAGTTTGGAGGAGGTTGTCACCACAGCAGCACCAGTGGGTTACCAATGCTAATTGGTCTCCTGGAACTTTCACTAATGGTTCCAAGTAGCTGGGGGAATAAATTATTGTGGCAACAGTCACACGTACACACGCATTCAGCCACCCAGACACAAGCACTGCACTGATTTTATGATTTTTCTCTACTTAGAGATCAAACAGCGTGATAAATGATTCATAAAGTGTCTCATTTGGCATTCGAAGCCTCGATTTGACGCTTGTTTGTCAAATGGCAATTTGATTCAGGACAGCATGGGGCCAATGCAGGAGTATAATTGGACGTCACGGGTCAGATGCAGCATGATTAATTTTTAAGAATTACCAGAAGATATGTTAATGCTGATTAGTGCCGTAAGAGAAGGAGCTTGTCAGATTATTGGCAGAAAATTAGATCTTATGTTAAGTTAGCATTGTTGTTATTAATGATGGATGCATTTTCACATTAGCATTACAGAAAGCTGGAGCTCACCCTGATGTGCTGCGCATGAAATTAATTTGGACAAACATTGGAATGTTTCTGTCTCCTTCGAGGCTGGAAGATGGGAACGACTCGGATCATCTGAACTGGATCAGCTTGACATGTTACCTTACACTTCCGATTTGTTGTCTCAGCAGCATTTTAATGTGTAAAACACATTTTATTTTATTGTGAAAATGTTAATAAAAACCCCTGGTAATTTTCCTTGGGCTTTGACTGTAAGACAGCTTCAGTAAATTATTAATCCTGCAGGATCCTGTGATGATTTGAGTCTAAAACCATCTCTTAAAATCAGCAGTCTAAATTTCCACAAAAAGAAAATAAAGACCCAAGATTTCCTAAACATTACTTGTAGTAAGCCAGCATTGATCAGTTTGTCTTCTGTAGAGGGAAGTGAGAATGACAGTTTTATGCTTATATATATATATATATATATTACATTGTAGATTCTCACCAGAGACAACAAACCTGTGAATGAACACATGGAATTATGTGTAAAATAACTTTAAACATTTTTAGATTTTAGATTCTTCCCTTTGCTCTGATCACTGCTTCGCTCTCTTGGCGTTCTCTCCAGGAGCTTCATGAGGTGCTCACCTGGAATGGTTTTCCAGAGAGTCTTGAAAGAACTTCTCAGAGGTTAATTGAGAGAAGGTCAAAGGTTAATATTTCAATCATCACAGCGAAGGGCGGCTACTTTAAGGAATCTAAATAATAAAACATATTTAAAGTTATTGTACAGTTTTTTGATTGCTACATATTTCCATATGTGTTCATTCACAGTTTTGATGCCTTCAGTGAGAATCTACGTACAATTTAAACAGTCATAAACAGAAAGAAAACCATTAAATTGAATTCATTTTACTATTCCTTTTTTTTTTAATCCTAAAATATTTTAAGTGGATTTTTTTTATTTCATGCTGTAAAAATAGAAATAATTTTTCAAATCTTTTTCTGCAACTTTGTTAGTTTATTTTCCTGTTCAGAGTGGCTCACTGCTGCTTGTCTTTAGTAGTTCTGCAAACATCTGTCTGATGGATATTAATGTGTTGGAAGAAGCCATCTGCTGTTCAACCCACCACAGTGACCCTCACATGATGAGTCTCAGCAGACTCTGCCCGGCCCTGCAGAGCATCAGTGGAAAACCGCCGCCCTCTCTGGGTACTTCTGTAGATCCCGGACAGGCAAGCTGTTGGACTGGTTCTTCATCCTCTGGCTGCCTGGACGGCTGTTTTGGGGAAAACTTGTCCAGTTTGTTGGCTGCTTGTCAGAGGCAATAACCTGTGGATGGAGTCTGGGGGGGGGGGGGTGGTGAGGACCATCAGGCGCTGGGTGTTGTCCAACTGTCAGTGACCTTGGTTTGGACCCCACCCAGCTGCACAAAAACAGTTTGTTTTTTCACTCCCAATCTCCAAATTTTAAAATCAGGGAAAATGCAATTTATTAAATTTATTCTTCTCTATATTATTTTCATTATTTATGCTTCTGTCTTTGTGACACCTTATTCTTCCAACCTAATGCTTGTAAAGTGTTATTTTAGAAAAGGATGGTTTAAACTGCCCAAGAACTGGTAATCACTGGCTTGGCTGAGGTGGATCAGAACTCTAGAACCTCCCTGGGAAACTTCTTCAAGGCAGAGAACCTGCCATACTGTCCTCTTGTTTTTAGATGTGTCCCTTGTCCAAGAGAACTGATTTACTTTCAATTAGATTCTGCAGGAGCCTGGTATTAACCCGTTTGTCTCCATAAGGTGTGTTCAAGTAGGAAAACATGGAGGCAGAACAGCCACCTTTGGTGTTGGCTTTTG
This sequence comes from Girardinichthys multiradiatus, assembly GCF_021462225.1. Lineage (NCBI taxonomy): Eukaryota > Metazoa > Chordata > Actinopteri > Cyprinodontiformes > Goodeidae > Girardinichthys > Girardinichthys multiradiatus. The sequence continues at coordinate 51,225,220 of NC_061815.1, forward strand.
GAGAGGAGACTGACTGATCGTTAGCCCTTGAATTCAGGAGGATCTGTTTGGGTTTCATTCGGGCTGTGGAGTTACTGAGAGACTCATGAATGACGGATTTTCCAGTTCACATTTGTTCTGTCAACCTGGAGGAAGCTCATGAAGGAGATTACTGTGGGAATATAGGTCGGGCCGTTGCTATTCCAGGCCATCTTGTCCATGTCTGACATGAGCAGGAACTGCTAGTTAACTCTTTCCCTTGTCCTGGTTCTGATGGACGGTGCATGAAGCTGCAGTCTCGGAGAGGTTGCTTTCGGCTTTAGGAACCTCATCCTTGCCTTCTTAGATGATGTGGCTCTGTTGGCACCTTTAATGCATGAGCATAAGTGTGTGCTGAGTGTGAAGCAGTTAGGGCCACGGGTCTCTACTGAACAAGAGGTGGAATTCTTGTTTACAAGTTCAGTTTCTTCATAAAGTGCAGATTGACAACAGATGTTGGTCTCAAAGCATTTTCCACAACAAACAATCCGGTTTAAATGCAGAAATATTTAATCAGTTCAATCTGATCCTGAAGACACAGTCATGGTTGCCATGATGGAGAGAAGGATCAGAGCTTCATCGACTGTAATGATTTCTCTGGTCCAGTCGGTGGTGGGAAAGACGTAGCTGAGCTGAAAGATGAAGTTCAGGCTTTACTGCTTCATCTGTGCTCCAACACTCACCTCTGGTCCTGAGAAATGGATCAGGACTGAAAGAACCAGATCCTGCATTTGAAAAGAAGCTTCCTCTGTTGATCAGGATGTACCTTGGATACAAGGAGAGAAGTACCATTATTCAGGAGGAGCTTGGTAGAAGTGCTCCTCCTCCACATCATAAGGAGGAAGTTCATCTGATCAGGATGATGCTGGAGAGCTGAGTTTCAGATCAGAGATCGATGTAAGGGACCACAGATACCAGGACAGTAGTTCTGAAGATGATTGGATCTGTTCTATGTTTTAACTCTCCCTCTTTCTTCCACAGTCGGTGCTGCGACAAGAAGAGTTGTGGGAACCGCAACGAGACGCCGTCGGACCCGGTCATCATCGACAGGTAGGGACTCACCAGACCTCGTTCCCTGAGCTGTGCAATAGTCATAGATTGAAGATGGGTTCAGGTTTCTGTTTCAGTGGTTCACTTCAGGTCTGTCTTTAATCATCTTATTGGTTCTGGAGCTGAAGCTCAGTCAGTTGTTCTGTTTCTCTCCATGTGACTGCCAGTGAACGCAATCACATGCACTGCCTTACTTCTTACCCAGAGACTCAAAACCTCTCACATTTATGCGTTTTACCCATTAAAATATTCTTTAACGTCAAAGTGGTCCTGTTTAGACATCTGCAGCTTCATCTTGGTAAACAGATCAAGTTCAGTTGGTAGTTCTAGAGGAACACTAAAACCAGGTCATTATTCTGAGCCATCATGAAACTTTAGAACCAGATGCATTTAGTGAAAGGTTCATCCTCTGGTTTTAAACTTTAAAGGAGTTTTTGCTGCTTTCAGGGACGCCAGCCTATGCAGAAAGGTTTTCCTAAACTTCCCCCAGAACCTGAAGGGACTGTAAGATGGACCAGATTATGTGCTGGTCCTTGAATACAGCAAGTGTTTTTATAACAGAACTGCGCTGTGAGCATCAGTGTCTGAGCTGTGCAGAGTAATTAAAACATAAAATGGGTGCAGATAAGCATGGCAAACCTTGAGCAGAGGTTTTTTTTTCATCCAGCTGCTGTCTGTGCACAGCTGGTATCACTCTGCCTTCTTTGTTTCTTCCTGCCTTCTCTGTTTTCTGGCATCTCACTTCTTTCTCACCTCCTGCTTCCGACGTGAGGCTCGTCTGTGCGAACGATTTAATCAACACCACGAACAAGACAACATATCCAGGCTGTAGCTCCAACCCACCAATCAGATCTATGCATTCCCAGACTTCAGCTGCCAACTAACTGCATGTTTTATGTTTTGCTGCTGGATTTAGAAAATCTGGGATGTTTTTTCTTTGTTTGGTTTCTTTTTTTGTTTTACTGAAGCGTCTGGATTCTTCTTTGTTGAGAAGCTTTGTAGATCTCATGTGTTGTTTCTGATTGTTGGTGAACTGCTGTCGTTTTTACACTTAAACAAAGAGCTTTGAGTGCATTCTAAAGCAAATTTCCAATGCCAGATAACAGCCTCCAGCATCCCCACAGTATAAAGTTTGAGTCCACATCCAATTAGACGCCAGCGGACATCGTCCTCACTGGCCGCTCCGTCCTTGGAGTCAGCGTCTGTCTGTCCCTTATGATGGCCGGCTGTGATTGGTTGAGTGGCAGAGGTGGGAGTCGGTGACCTCAGTGGAAGCTGGTAGGGGGTGGGCAGGGGGGTAGGAGGTGCTCCATGCTGGCTTGGTAGAGTGGCCTTGGTCTGCAGCCAGAACAAACACACAGGTGAAGCATGCATACGCTTCCATCCGGCATGAGTGCTGGCACATGTATAGGAGAACATGCATACGGTGCACACATGTCCAAACATGCCAGAAACACACACAGCACGCTGAAACGACCTCTCACCTCTGGGTGAGTGTGTGTGCTCTGCTGTGTGTGTCTGATGGTGTTTTTAGCACTTCTGTCACCTCTTGATGTGTTTGGTCACACATGAGATGAAACAATTTTTCACAATAAAACAACCTGAGGAAATAAATGTGACTTGATTTACAGGACAAATGTTAAAAGCAGCATATAATCAGGTTTTAGGAAAATGACAATAAAAGCATTTGGCAGATGAACCCTGTGAGTGTGTCTGTTCAGATCTGCAGGGTTCTGTTTCTTTTCAGAACCAGTTGAGAAGAATTATCCATCTACTCTATCTTTATCTCATTCGAACTTCAGCTTTACGTCATTATGCATTAACTGAACTCAGAAAAAGGCTTTTAAATTTGACTTTCTCTTGTTAAATCAAAGCTTAAATCAGAATATTTGACTTTAGACAGGAATGAGCTCATAATCCGAACATATCAACCCAAACACCTCATAACAGCTGTCAAGCACGGTGGTGGGGGGCTGATGATGTGGGCTTGGTCTGCACCTTGCACTCGTGAGTGGACCATGATCTCCTCTAACTACTAAATTATTCTAGAGTCCAATGTGAGTCCATCTGCTGAAAGGGGCTCAACAAGCTGCTGGAGGAGGTTCTAGAGGCTGCTGAGGGAGGTTGTAGTTATTACTGTTCAGAGGTTGTTGGGAAAAGCTGTTAGTAACCGAATTTCTTTCACATCCTGTCTTCTGCTGGTTTGAAACCTACTTGTTCTTCCTGGAGAAATTGTTGTTTACCTCAGGAGGAATCTGTGTGTTCAGCAGAGATAACTGCTCAATGTTCTGGTCTGATTAGACTGGTTGTGTTTCTTATTTCCAGACATATCACCCTCCAACAATGTGACAATGCAGAGCTCAGATCAAGAATCAGAGTTGTAGTTTAACGCACCGCTCCCCCTCTGCCTACCTTTTTGAGACAGCGTCTGTTTTCCTACAGCCTCGCATGATGCAACTGAAACAGGAAACAGCCGATTAGTGCGTTCACACTGACCTCAGCGAGACTCTGCTGCTGGAACTTGACTTTCTGGTTGTTTGTCTGCATTGGAGCGCTGTAATTAGGACACAACAGGACACTAGTCCACAAACCCTAGGATCTCTCTCACACACACACATCATCATATTAATGCACACACACTGTCAGTCCTCGGCTGCTGATTTACTGCAGCTCTGCTTGTTTCACTGCATTTTAGAGCCTGTTAAGAAATGCAGGGATTTATTGCTGCGATCCAACATACACCACTGACTTGTGTGGGTAAATGGCTGTTTTTAGTGACCCATCATGCAAATGATGTGGCTGAGGCGCTTCAGTAAAGCTGGCCTCTCGCTAAAGTAAATCAAACACTGTCTCTGCTTCTGAGCTCCTCTTTTCATCATCTGTCCTCTTTTTCATTCTCTCCACACTTCCATCAGCTGCAATAATGTTTCCTCCATCTGTCACAACGCTCCTCGACCTCCATGCTTCCTTGTACTGAAACGTTTGAAGATGTGAGCAGTTATGGCGCCTTGTAGGACATTGTTTTTGGTTGGTTAAAATGGAGCCTAAAGATAATTTAAACTCTGAGTTCAAACTGAGGCTTTAAGTCCAACGTCTGCTGGCAGGATCCTCATCCTGAAGCTCACAGCATCGCTGACAGACGGTGTGTGATTGTGAATATAAATGCTTGCTGATGCTCCTCTCAGAGGTCGCTTTGTTTCCCCCGTTTACTGGTTAATAGCTGAAATCCTGCCGAGGCAGCAGAACACAGCACTGACGGATCGACGTAGCTTCACTGTTATTACACACTAATACTGCAATTAGATGGGTGGCCAAGTTGCCCGAGCGGGGCTATAAATTGCCACAAAGTGTCAAAATGTAGGAGGAGGCTGGGCTCTAATTACCCAGAGCACTCCTGTTCCCCAATGCCGGTGCCCGTGCCTCCACTGCTGCCGGACCATCACCTCCTACTTAATGGGCGAGCCTTACATGGAGGCCACGACCCTCCTTAGAGACTCTTGTTCCTCCAGCACCATTTGCAGCTTTGATGGAAGTGCTGGGGAGGTAAGCTTAGGGTGATGGAGAGCGATCTTTGACCTCAAAGAAGCAGGAGCCTCACAGTGAGAACATTCACACTGATCTGGGTGGCGTCACTACATCTGAACTGTAAATCCACAGAATAACAGAACAGCGGCAGTTTAGTGGAGGTAAAACTGCCACTTGTCACACAAAAGGAAAGCAAACCAACACCCAGAACATCTGAAAATAAGGCGGGAAAACTAAAACCCTAGACTTGCCTCCGACTTTGCCAATAAATAAACGTTTCAGACCGAGACGTCTTCGTAGTGTTTTTCTGTGAACAGGGCTCAGACCATGAAGACACTGCCACCATGTTTGTTTAGACCCTGTCCAGGACCATGAGATGCTGCAATACCCGTAAAACAAACCACCAGAACCCCTCTACAGAAATTATATGCTTGGCCCAAACCCTCAGAGAACATTCACAGTAACAGGTAGGCCTCAAAAGCCAGCTCAGACACAAAGCCTTTTTTGGTTTTCCAGTTTCACACTGTAGCAGATATTACCACTATATTCTGATACTATTAGTCCAACTCCTGGACAGTCTGTGGTGCAACGTGACGTTGGTGGATGGAGCGAGACATGATGTCCCAGATGTGCTCAATCGGATTCAGGTCTGGGGAACGGGCGGGCCGGTCCATAGCTTCAATGTCTTCATCTTGCAGGAACTTCTGACACACTCCAGCCACATGAGGTTTAGCATTGTCCTGCATTAGGAGGAACCCAGGGCCAACCGCACCAGCATATGGTCTCACAAGGGGTCTGAGGATCTCATCTCGGTACCTAATGGCAGTCAGGCTACCTCTGGTGAGCTCATGGAGAAAGAAATGCCACCCCACACCATTACTGACCCACTGCCAAACTGGTCATGCTGAAGGATGTTGCAGGCAGCAGATCTCTCTCCACGGTGTCTCCAGACTCTGTCATGTCTGTCACATGTGCTCAGTGTGAACCTGCTTTCATCTGTGAAGACCACAGGGCACCAGTGGTGAATTTACCAATCCTGGTGTTCTCTGGCAAATGCCAAGCGTCCTGCACGGTGTTGGGTTGTGAGCACAACCCCCATTTGTGGACGTCGGGCCCTCATACCATCCTCATGGAGTCGGTTTCTAACCGTTTGTGCAGACACATGCACATTTGTGGCCTGCTGGAGGTCATCTTGCAGGGCTCTGGCAGTGCTCCTCCTGTTCCTCCTTGTACAAAGGTGGAGGTAGCGGTCCTGCTGCTGGGTTGTTGCCCTCCTACGGCCTCCTCCACGTCTCCTGGTGTACTGGCCTGTCTCCTGGTAGCGCCTCCAGGTTCTGGACACTACGCTGACAGACACAGCAAACCTTCTTGCCACAGCTTCTTGATGTGTCATCCTGGATGAGCTGCACTACCTGAGCCACTTGTGTGGGTTGTAGAGTCCGTCTCATGCTACCACGAGTCTGAAAGCACCACCAACATTCAAAAGTGACCAAAACATCATCCAGAAAGCATCGGTACTGAGAAGTGGTCTGTGGTCCCCACCTGCAGAACCACTCCTTTATTGAGTGTCTTGATAATCACCAAAGATTTCCTCCTGTTGTCTTTTTCATTTGAACAACAAGATGTGAAATTGATTGTCAATCAGTGTTGCTTCCTAAGTGGACAATTTGATTTCACAGAAGTTTGATTTACTTGGAGTTATATTGTGTTGTTTAAGTCTTCCCTTTATTTTTTGGAGCAGTGTAGTTTGTATGCGTATGTAATTTATCTTATTTAATAAATAATAATTTTGGATTTTTATTATTAACAACTGCTGATTTCTAAATGTACTTTTGCAACAAGGAAGTGTTCTTACCTGCTGAGCCTTGATCCATTTAGCAAAAGTTTAGCAAAATAAAATAATTACTTGGCCAAAAAGTAGCTAGAAATATAAATTAGTGCACCATTAAAGGCAACAAAATAATAAAAATAAGGGATTTATTCAATAATTTAATTAATCAGATATAAATATATATATTTCTAAACTAATCTACAAATTTTATTTAATACATATATTAAATAATTAATTTGCATTAAATAGTTAAAAAATATACAGAAACAGAAAATAACTGAAAATGTTTAATATTTTAATCAGAACAAATCAATAAAAACAGGTAAATAGACAAAATATAAATAAACTGCTTTATGAATCCATCACTGTTTTTGTTTAATGAATAAGTATATCAGGGCGTAAGTCAATAAAAAGGATTAAACATTTTTTAAACAATAATATTATAGGAATATACAAAATGTATTGCACTTTTAGACTTTTAGTGCATGTAATTGTGAATCAATCAACTTATTAATCAATAAATTAATCAATCAATTGTTCAATCAATCAATCAATCAATTGATATGAATTAAAGAATAAATACATACAAATGTGAGTGATGATAGAAATAGTGATGTAATCACATGATGAATCAATAAATAACAAACAAACATTGCTTATGGGTTATTTGTATTATATTTCGGTCAGTAAACATATATGAATTATTGAAAATGCTAGTAAATCAAAGGTAGAAAAATCAACATTTATTATCAAAATGAACAAATTCTATAGGTTTTTTTTATTTAATTCATAACAATGTGTAACAGATTTACCATATCTTGCAAACGCCCAGGTCTTTAGTGTATGATATGTCTGAAACAAAACAGAAATAAAAAATAACGAAATAGTTTACAATTTAAAGATGTCTGTGGTCCACAAACAGGACTGTAGGCGAGTCTAGATAAGGTTGAGATGATCTACATTAGCTTAGAAATCATATTTTAACAGAAATCATTGAAAAGTGACACAATAAAGATTCATGTGCTGCCGTTTTTCTACTAATGTTTTCAGGTGCAGAACACTATCTGTATAAAAGAGGCTGAAAGTGTTCACAACCACAGTTTGATGCTCTAACTTAGAACCTGGTGCTGAAAATTGTCCATTTGATCAGGAGAAAACATCTTCAACCAGCTTCTTAAATAACGATGAAATGTGAACGTAGCTCACGTCCTCTCTGGTCTGGTCTGAAATTCAGAGGACAGTGGTGCTGCGACGTCTGACAGATCTTAAACGCAGCACTGCAGGGTTTCCTTATTGGCCTTCAGATAAATGTTAGAGGCAGATAACTTCATGTTTCTTTGCTTTCAATTAAATCCAAAGGACCTTCAGAGGTTACATGTTGGACTGGTTTGAGGTAGTAGACCGGTTTAAGGATTTGGTCTGGCTTTAGGATCTGGAATGGTTTCAGGATCTGGACTGGTTTGTGGACCTGGACTAACTTTAGATCTAGACTGGTTTGAGGACCTAGACTGGTTTGAGGACCTTGACTGGTTTGCGGACCAGGGCTAGTTTTAGGATCTGGACTGGTTTGAGGACCTGGGCTAGTTTTAGGATCTAGACTAGTTTGAGGACCTTGACTGGTTTGCGGTTCTAGACCGGTTTGAGGACCTGGACTGGTTTGAGGATCTGGGCTTGTTTGAGGTTGTAGACCAGTTTAAGGAATTGGTCTGGCTTAAGGACCTGGACTCGCGTTAGGATCTGGATTGGTTTTTGGGGCCTGGGCTAGTTTTGGGATCTGGACTGGTTTGAGGACCTTGACTGGTTTGAGAATCTAGACTGGGTTGAGGTTCTAGACTGGTTAGAGGACTTGGATTGGTTTGAGGATCTGGACTGGTTTCAGGACCTTGACTGGTTTGAGAATCTAGACTGGGTTGAGGTTCTAGACTGGGTTGAGGACCTGGATTGGTTTGAGGATCTGGGCTAGTTTTAGGACCTGTACTGGGTTGAGGTTCAAGGCCAGTTGTAGACCGGTTTAAGGATTTGGTCTGGCTTTAGGATCTGGAATGGTTTTAGGGCCTGGGCTAGTTTTGGGATCTGGACTGGTTTCAGGACCTGGACTGGTTTGAGAATCTAGACTGGTTTGAGGACCTGGATTGGTTTAAGGATCTGGACTGGTTTGAGGACCTTGACTGGTTTGAGGACCTGGATTGGTTTGAGAATCTATACTGGTATGAGGACCTGGATTGGTTTGAGGATCTGGACTGGTTTGAGAACCTTGACTGGTTTGAGGACTTGGGCTAGTTTTAGGATCTGGACTAGTTTAAAGACCTGGACTGGTTTGAGGATTTGAACTGGCTCAAGGACCTGGATTCACTTTAGGATCTGGATTGGTTTTAGGGCCTGGGCTAGTTTTAGGATCTGAACTAGTTTAAAAACCTGGACTGGTTTGAGAATTTGAACTGGCTTAAGGACCTGGACTCGCTTTAGGATCTGGATTGTTTTTAGGGCCCGGGCTAGTTTTAGAATCTAGACTGGTTTGAGGACCTGGACTGGTGTGAGGACCTGGACTGGTTTGAGGACCTGGATTGGTTTGAGGATCTGGACTGGTTTGAGGACCTTGACTGGTTTGAAGACATCTTTTAAGGTTTTAAATTAGTTTTAGTTTCTGTGAGCAGAAAAACCGGCTGTGCTGCAGTGAGAACCGCTGAGCAGTTTTGTTATCTCATGAGTGAAATATCAACTTTGCAGCTATCTGAACATTAGAATCCCTACAAATCCAGGGCCTGGGGGGCTCTCTGGGCATGTATATTTCCATATAGGGGCTAATTTTATTTACCTTCCAACATTTTTGCGTTGTATGTACTTCAGTTTTTACCTTTTGATTTATTAATTTTTTTCTTTTGGATTTTGCCTTTTTTTTCCACTTTTTTTTGTTTCCAACCATAACATATTTTTTGTCCCCTGGGCCTCCTCCCGGTGGGACGTGCCTGGAACACCTCCCGAGGAAGGCGTCCAGGAGGCATCCGGTATAGATGCCCGAGCCACCTCAACTGGCTCCTCTCGATGTGGAGGAGCAGTGGCTCTACTCCGAGCCCCTCCCGGATGGCCGAGCTCCTCACCCTATCTCTAAGGGAGTGCTCAGCTCTCTCTTCACCACAACGGACCGGCACAGCGCCCCCATTACTGTGGCAGCCGCACCGATCCGTCTGTCGATCTCCCGCTCCATTCTTCCCTCACTCGTGAACAAGACCCCGAGATACTTAAACTCCTCCACTTGAGGCAGGAACTCCCCTCCAACCTGAAGAGGAGAAGGCACCCTTTTCCGGTTGAGAACCATGGCCTCGGACTTGGAGGAGCTGATCCTCATCCCAGCTGCTTCACACTTGGCTGCGAACCGCCACAGCGCATGCTGTAGGTCTTGGCTAGAGGGGACCAGCAGGACCACGTCATCTGCAAAAAGAAGAGACGAAATCCACTGATCCCCAAACCAGACCCCCTTCGGCCCTTGGCTGCGTCTAGAAATCCTGTCCATAAAAGTTATGAACAGGACCGGTGACAAAGGGCAGCCCTGCCGGAGTCCAACATGCACTGGGAACAGGTCCGACTTAGTGCCGGCAATGCGGACCAAACTCCTGCTCCGCTCGTACAGGGACCGGATGGCCCCTAATAAAGAGCCCCCGATTCCATACTCCTGGAGCACCCCCCACAGGGCATCACGAGGGACACAGTCGAATGCCTTCTCCAGGTCCACAAAACACATGTGAACCGGTTGGGCAAACTCCCATGAACCCTCGAGCACCCTGTAGAGGGTATAGAGCTGGTCCAGTGTTCCACGGCCGGGACGAAAACCATACTGCTCCTCCTAAACCGAGGTTCGACTATCGGTCGGACTCTCCTCTCCAATACCCTGGCGTAGGCCTTACCAGGGAGCCTGAGGAGTGTGATCCCCCTGTAGTTGGAACACACCCTCCGGTCCCCCTTCTTATGAAGGGGGACCGGAGGGTGTGACTGGGGTGACCACCACCCCAGTCTGCCAGTCCAGAGGCACTGTCCCCGACCGCCACACAATGTTGAAGAGACATGTCAACCATGACAGCCCTACAACATCCAGAGACTTGAGGTACTCAGGGCGGATCTCATCAACCCCCGAAGCCTTGCCACCGCGGAGCTTTTTAACCACCTCGGTGACTTCAGCCTGTGTGATGAAAGAGTCTGACCCCGAGTCCCCAGCCTCTGTTTCCACCACGGAATGCATGATGGCAGGATTGAGGAGATCCTCGAAGTACTCCTTCCACCGCCCGATAATGTCCTCAGTCGAGGTCAGCAGCCTCCCACCCCCACTATAAACAGTGTTGACGAAGCACTGCTTCCCCCTCCTGAGGTGACGGACGGTTTGGCAGAATCGCTTCAAGGCCAACCGGTAGTCCTTCTCCATGGCCTCACCAAACTCCTCCCAGGCCCGAGTTTTTGCCTCTGCCACAGCCCGGGCCACAGCACGCTTGGCCTCACGGTACCCGTCAGCCGCCTCAGGAGTCCCACAAGCCAACCACAGCCGATAGGACTCCTTCTTCAGCTTAACAGCATCCCTTACTGCCGGTGTCCACCACTGGGTTCTGGGATTGCCGCTGCGACAGGCACCGCAGACCTTACGGCCACAGCTACGGGCAGTAGCATCGACAATAGATGCGGAGAACATGGTCCACTCGGACTCTATGTCTCCAACATCCCCCGGGATCTGGTCGAAGCTCTCCCGGAGGTGGAAGTTGAATACATCCCTGCCAGGCGTTCCTGGAGGCCTTCCTCGGGAGGTGTTCCAGGCACGTCCCACCGTGAGGAGGCCCAGGGGACGGCCCAGGACACGCTGGAGGGACTATGTCTCTCGGCTGGCCTGGGAACGCCTTGGGCTCCCCCTGGAGGAACTGGAGGAGGTGTCTGGGGAGAGGGACGTCTGGGCATCTCTGTTGAGTCTGCTGCCCCCGCGACCCGGTCCCGGATAAGTGGAAGACGACGAGTACGAGTACGAGTACGAGTACGAGTACATATTTTTTGTATTTTTGTGTTGGTCTGATGTTTGTTTTTTTGTTGATGTAAGGGATCTTGGATTGTTATTTCTTCATTATTTCTTCATTATTCATTTTTGTATTGCTAATGATATGTTTTTATGTCATGATGTTTATTCTGGACTGATAAGGTCTCCTTGAAGCTCAGCTGCAGACATTTCTTTCCCCACCTCCAGTTTTCACCTGGTGGGGCATCACCTGTCCTCAAGTTAGTCTCAGGTGGACCAAGGTCTCTCTTTCTCTGGCAGCCATTCTCTCTTGCCCCCCCCAACACACACACACACACACACACACACCCACACACACACACACACACACACACACACACACACCCACACACACACACACACACACACACACACACACACACACACACACACAGATAAACACAAACACACCTCCCCCAAAACTGTTGGTGAGGCAGTAACCCACCGAGGGTCGTCCCTAATTAGCCTCATGTGTGTGTGTGTGTGTGTGTGTGTGTGTGTGGGTGTGTGTGTGTGTGTGTGTGTGTGTGTGTGTGTGTGTGTACGTGTAGCCGCCATGTTTAAATGTTCAGATGTTGCGCTGCAGTTTGAATCATTTCTGTTTTGTTTGAGTTTGGAAGCTTTTCTCAGGTTAGCAGGAGCAGATGGTGTGATGGAGGATGACCATCAGATGTTTCTACTGAACAATGCTCTATCTGTCTTCATTGTTACACATTGAGAAATAAAAACAGAGAAGCTACACTCCACAGCAGACCTGTTCTGCTGGCATGTTACCTGAAAGATGCATGACCCACCTGACAGAACTTCTGGGTTAAAACAAACAACAATGCATGTGGAAACTCAAAAAATCCGCTTATTGTAGAAGCCTTGTTTTTCTGGTCCTCAGTTGATCTAACTGAGTGTTGCAATGGGTTCATTGGGTACTTTTTTGCCTTTCAGCTTGTGGCAATTGTTTAGAAGAAATATTAACTGGTGATGTTCAGTTCAACTGGGAGATGTGGCAATGGTCTGAGGAGTTCACTGAAGAGTGTGTGTGTGGGTGTGTCAGCAACAGTGTGGAACGTGAAATGTGAGGCGGGCGAGTCTAGACACATCAACGGCAGGAGGGGAGATGGAGAAGCGGGTAAGGAGGGAGCAGGTGGAGGGAGGGGCAGATTAAGAGGGTATTGATTTCTATATAAGGATGGAGGGAAGTGATACAGGGTAGGAGGGTTTGGGTTCCTTAACGAGCAGAACTCTGTCTGTCTGACTTTAGGTCCAGTTACTGCAGCAGCTCCTCCCAGAACCTTCAGCTTACACAGTTGAACATAAAACATGCAGACATGTTGCTACTTAAATAATTTTAATAACCTTTCCTGTAAATTCTCCTACAGCATGGTCCAATCATAACCAGGTAATGACAGAAATGTGTAATGTTCTATAAAATCTTAAATGTAATTATCGTAGAGAAGATGATCTTGAAGCACCTCATGCCTGCTCTTCATCCACTGACACAGAACTGCTTTCATCAGTAGCTGAAGTGTCAGATGATCCATAAAAGATCACCTGAAGATCTGTGTGGATGAAAATGGGTTGATGTTGACCTCAGAGGGCTTTTTGAAGAACAGGAGGTGCAGGACAACAGATGAATAACAGCTTCTTCTGAGAGTAGAACTCCAGAAGTCAGAGTCCTGCAGCAGAACCAGCCATAAACTGTTACAGTCAAAATGTTTCTTTAACCTGCAGACAAACTGCAGAGCAGGAAACATCAGCTGGAAACAAGGAAGCAGCTTTAATGTTAGAAAGGACCTATTGTGCTTGCCAATCCTTCCTTTTCACCCTTAAATCATCCAGCTGTGGTCTATATAAAGTGGAACCTCAATGCTTTGGTCTGAACTCCTTGTTCTTCTAGCTCCTCAGGCTCCTCTTTTACCTGTTCTGAGGAGCATCTGAGAGCAACTCCTTTTGATGCCGTTTCTTTAAATGCTGCTGGGGAACTTCACAGCCCATAAAATTTGGCCATGTTTGTAGTTTGATAACTATTATCTAGCGGCGCCAAAACAAGACAAAAATGTTGAAAACAATGAAACCTGTTAATGTAATAATAATATTAGAACCTGCAGTCTGGTTCTGTCTTCCAGGAGCTAGAAGCAGCTCTAACATCAGCAGAAGACCCGATGCTGCTGCTATCAGAACCATGGCCAGGACGTCACATCAACACAATAAATTCATGACTAAATTAAAGTTTGTTGTCATTTTAGCGATATTTGCAGCTTCCTGCTTGTCGTTCCCATAGACCGAAGGAACTGACCCTTAATCAGATGAAGTCTTTCAGCAAATCCTTCTTGATGCTGGAGGAGGTTGATGAAGAACTTGTCCTTGAAGAGCTTCATGTAGACCAAGAGGAATTTCTCCACTGATGTGGGAACATTTCCATGAAAATAAAATTTAATCGGGCACTTTGAAGAGGTTCTGGTGCTTGGGGAGGATGTCATTAATTGTGTGTTAATACACCCAACAAACAAACCAAACTTATTTTCTTTCAGCTTCGGCATACTTGAGCTTGGGCTACAAAATCACACTGAGAAATAAAAATGGTAGACATGCGAATTGATCAACCAGAAGTCCATGACCTTATTTAGCTGTTCAGCAGCAAATACTGAGACGTAACGGATGGAAAAATGAAACGGATGAGAGAGAAAACTGAACAGACTGAAAAACATGACCCAAACAGAATATAAAGATATCTCTGAAACACCTGGAGAGACTAAATCAAACTTTTCTGCACTTCTACAGACTAGAGGGTGACACGGGAGTGGATTTTCTCTCCTGTCCCATCCCACTCCCACAGAAAAATGTCTTGTCCCATCCCAATCCCAAGTCAACATAACAAAAAACATCCTGTCCCGTCCCACTCCTGGTAAATTGACTCCCGCTCCCATTTAGAACGACTCCCACTCCTGTGCCACTCCCATTTTTGTTTTCTTCATTTAGTCTTTTGGTAATTTCTTTCTTTGAAGGACCAATTAGGTCCCTGTTTTTAGTTGTAGTAAAGGCCAGTTAAAGTAAAAAGAATAATAATGAAGAAATAATAAAATATCAAACAAGGAAACAGACCATGTCTATCTTAGTTGTATTTTACTTATTTATTAAGTGATTGTTTCCTTTGAACAATGACATTACTTTTATGTTTCAAGTTGCTGAAAAGAAAGAAAAATGCACCTAGTAAGAGAACTGTACTTGTTGAACAAAAGGGCAAAAATGCAAAACCTTCATAATTTAGAAACTGTACCTCAATGGTTCACAGCCCTGGTCCTCAGGACCCCTTCCCTGCAGGTTTTAGATGTTTGTCTGCTCCAGAACACCTGATTTAAATTCTGACATGACCTCCTATACAGCCATCAAGAATGGAGGGTCAAACTGGACAAAATTAATACAATAAAATCATCATTAAATAAATAAATGTTTTTTTTATTTTATTTTATTGAATGATAATTTTATTGTTTTAATTTTGTTAAATTAACAATAAATGTTGGGCTGCACGGTGGCGAAGTTGGTAGCACTGTTGCCTTGCAGCAAGAAGGTCCTGGGTTTGATTCCCGGCCGGGGGTCTTTCTGCATGGAGTTTGCATGTTCTCCACATGCATGCATGGGTTCTCTCCAGGTACTCCGGCTTCCTCCCACAGTCCAAAGACATGCCTGTTAGGTTAATTGGTCTCTCTAAATTGCCCTTAGGTGTGTGAATGAGTGTGTGCATGGTTGTTTGTGTGTTGCCCTGTGATGGACTGGCAACTTGTCCAGGGTGACCCCGCCTCCCGACCATAGACCGCTGGAGATAGGCACCAGCTCCCCACGACCCACTATGGAATAAGTGGTAGAAAATGGCGACTGACTGACTAAATAAATGTTGTGAATGTCCCATAAGTGAAGTAAATGTAACATGAAAGAAATGTAACATTAAATGTGCCATTAAATTAAAGGTACCATTTATTTATTTAATACATCATTAGAAACAATAAATGTACCATTATATCATGAAATGGACTATTATGCAATTAAATGTGCCACTTAATAATTAAGTATAATTTTAAAGACGACATGACGTAATTAGTGGTACACTTAATATTTAACGATGTTTTAAATAAATTGTACATTTAATGGTACATTACATTTTTTTCTATTTCACAATGTATTTATTTAATATCTTCCCTTGATGAAGCATTTCCCCTCTACTTTGGCAAAGGCTCTTAAATCTTTAGCGCACATGGAGCAGTTTTGTTGGTCAGATGAGACTTGACACATGTTGGTACTTTTGGTTTGATGAATGAAGAGATGCAGGGCTGATTTAATCCAGAATCTGTCTAACAAGTGTCCTTTAATCACTGGTGAACTTGATTACAACTAAACACGTTTTACAAGCAGCAGACTGCGTGTTAAAACCGCTACATTCAACTCTCCTGAAGTTCGGTCATATTTGTGACTTTCCTGTCAGATCTATGAGTTTAATAGATAAGTCTTTACTTCTGACTTTACGTTACAAATCCAATTTTATCACGTCCAGTTCTCCACCTGCGTTTGCTCCCTCCATCCTGAACGCAGGTGGAAAACATCGATCAGAAGCACTGTTGGCTTGTGGGTCATGTAGTTCGTTTGACTCACATTATAGTTTAGGCTTCTTGGAAAAAAACTACACAAGTTTTTTTTTTTTCTTAAAGTTTATAACAAAGTCTCAGTTTTACATTTCCAAAGACAATTGATCCTAGTTTATTTCCCTCCTATTGGTTAGCTCCCGCTCCCGTCTGCTCCAGTTCATGTTTTATCCTGAACCGTCCCAATCACATGATCTTTACTGATGCTGTCTCCCGTCCCGCGGGATTCCCAAGGGAATCCCGTGACCCGTGGGACTCCAGAAAAAATGTCAGCCTCTACTACAGACTCCAAGTACACAACAGCTTGTAATTAAGGACTAAAAATGTGGATATGTCCCCTTTTAAACTACAGAACCGGCCCAGATGGTACTGGTTGTCGGGGGTTGGAGTTGTGCATTTTTCAAGTTTCTTTGTTGGAACAAACCTGGTTTGAATGAATGGGTCAGTACAGACTCCAACAAAACTATTTGTCTGTGGAGATAATTCAGCTGACTGAAGTAGTATTTGAGTAGAGGCACATTAAAAACATGCAGGACACCCGGGCATGGGTTGTCCACGCCAGTACTGTAGACTGGACATGATTGGATGCTCCATATGTAGAAGTTCTGAATAGATGTAAGAGCAGCTTTGAACTGAAGATCCATCAAGATTTTACAGTGACAGGACTTCACTCCTCAGCTTTCACTGAAGCTGTCCTGAACAAGAGGGTAATTTTTCTGGAACAACAAACCAGAATCTGAAGTTATGAAGTGTCCACAAGTAAAGGGTGTGGCCTAATCTTTATCGGAACATTTTGACTTGTTTGCTGCAGTGGAGAAAATGTGCACACAAGATGTATTTCAGGATGGACTGGATTGATCTTTTCATCATGTGTAACAGCAAATAGTTGCTCACATCGGGAATATTAGTGTATTGTAGTGTTTGCATTAGTAAAAGGCATTATGAGAGATGCAGAAGAAAGACAAATTACAACAATCACACTGCCCAGGATTGATTTGAAGTTTGAATAAAGCAGACATGCTGCAGCTGCTGGTGTGTGTCTGTTCATCCAATGGCTTTTATTATTGAAGAGAAACTAAACCCTAAATCAACTGTTTCAACAGATAAACTGTATAAACCGGGCCTTCAGGGTGCTCTCTTTATGGTACTGTGTTATTTTATTTAACATTTCATGTAAACTTGTTTAATTCTGCAATATTTGTCCTTAAACCGTCTTAGTGCTGCCCTCTTGGGTTGAACGGTGGCTACTGCAGGTAACCTATTCTATTGGTTCAAACGGTCCAGCTTGGTCCAGGTCTACGTCACAGCCCAGCATTCAGGTATAAAACCGTCTCACTCAGACACGCCCCCTTAGCGTTCCTCCACTGCTGCCTCGGTAGCGCCGGCTTCCGGCATTGCCGAGTCAGCGCCTTGAGCCAGTGGCTCGAACTGATAAGGCTCAGGCCCGCTGAGCTCCATAAAGCCTCTCTGAACCTCAGGTGACGAGGGGGCTGAAAAATCCTCCACCTCCAAAGATCTATAGTGAAGCTACCAGTGTCGTTCTGCTCCCTCTTCATGTTTCAAAGTACCAGATTAAGCTAGCTGCCATTTTCCTTCGTCCTTCCGACCACACCTCCGCTCATCCCTACACTTGGCACTTTGGTAGCATTGTTCAAAATCTGCCTGGGGCGGAGTTAGTATTTTACATGGGGTTTAGTTTCACTATAAAGATCTGTGAATTATTACAAACTTCAGCAAATGATGTACTTTAGTTTCAGAGTGTAAGCGCTGTAAAATAATCCCTGGTCAGGCTCAAGTAAACAGGTGCTCTTCTCTCCTCTCCTCTGCTCTAAAAGCCAGCAAACATGGTTAGATGTAAAGTTTAGACATACATATCCATACAGTTCTAAAGTATACCTTGTGACGCAATAATCAGGGCAAAGCACATTCGGGAGTTCTTTACTCCTCAGACGTACAAGTGGACTCGAAGTGGACGTCCGTTGGACATGACCGCACAAGGCTCAATTTTTACAATAAATCGCTCTGCAGGAAAAAGTCTCCACATCGAACTGTTTATGTGACACTGCTTCAAGCAGCCTGTTGCAAGTACCTGGAGTGTCACTGCTGCCCTGCACCGCACTAACAGGTGTTTTCACCTTCTTCACCACTAGTGTGGTTTAATGGCCTTTAACACCACCTTCTTTGCTTTTTCTTTTTCTAAAGCTACACAGCAAATTAGCCCCATCTCCTCATCTGTTGACGCCATGGCAGAAAGTCTGGAAAATGTAGGAATTTGTCACCAGGAAATTGGTACACTTGAATGTAAAGCCTCAAACGTCTGCGGAATCTGCGTGGCTCAAAGTGCGCCCGATTATGTTTTGCTCGTAATAGTATTGGCTGCAAAACACACGCACACAAATACTTACATACAGTGCTGCTGAGGCTCTGGGTCCAACATCTTTCTTCAGAGGTGAGACTGAGAAACCCTCTGCTCGATCTGACTGAGTGTGTGTGTGGGTGATAGAGGAGGTGTTCAGGCCTGCATGAGGACTATCAGCCTCTGTGTTACATCTTTTGTTTATTGTCTCATCTTTCTCTCAGTAAAAATAAAACAAGAAGGCTATTCCTCAGGATTAGGACTACATCTAAAAGTATGTGAGTGTGAGGGTGGTGGACAGGGGGGTGGTTGTCACAATTTAGCAGAAGAAAAACACAGAAGAAGAAAATCCTCAATTTATTGAGATCAAGTCAATAACACTGTAATATTTATGGAGGCTGGAAGCCAGGCTGCCCTAAAACCTAAACTCCAGCAATCCTGAATTATAAATTGGTATTGATTTGTGTGTGTGTGTGTGTGTGTGTGTGTGTGCAGCAGGATGCAGCTTTGTTCAGATGCTTGATTGTTTTCACGCTTCCACAGAAACAAAAACTCCAAAACTGCTTGTTTGGAAAGAGTATTTAATGGTAAGACAAAAAAAGTAGTTAGAGAGAAAGTGTGTGTGTATGTGGGTGGTGTGTGTGTGTGTGTGTGTGTGTGTGTATGTCTTGAAAATTTGGCCGAAATCCGACCTTCCTGCCAGGTGCATAAAGGCATTAATGGTGACTGCTGGTGTTAATAATGTTAAGTGGTTGTGCAGTCATGACTGTATGATGAGGTGTAAGAACCGGGCATACACCCACCTTTATTTTATATTATTTTATTTTCTTTGCTCAAAATAAATAAAGAAAGCTGTCGTTACTTCCTGTTTGGTGGTAAAGGAATAATGAAGACTTCCTGCAGTATTTTGAAAATGTCATTGGAAATGATAAATCTTTAGACAAATATTGAAACTTCTTCAGACATTTGCTGAGGTTATCCACCACAGAAACCTGTCAATTTGTCAATGGGCGGGGTTGATGTGAAGTCAGCCTTTTACCATTTTTTGGGGACCAGATGTGAATCATTCACAGAAGGTTTCGTGTCACAGTGATTTTCTTTGTAGGAGCTATAACGATTTGATTTTGGTTGGTGAGAAGTTAAACTGAGAAGTCTGGTTCTACCCTTTCAACATTTACAAAAACGCACAATTTCATAACTTTAGATCCCGCATCCCTTTTGAGATAGCTCACAAAATTTCAAGCTGATCAATCAAAACCTCTCGGTGGAGTTCAATCAAAAATGATGGGCGACTTCTTGTTTGTTTCAGAGCATGGGTTTGAAAGAGTTTTAGCTAGTTTTGGGTGTTGCATGTCTTCCCTCTGTCTTCATCCCACTTCCTGTAAGCCTACTTTCAAATGACAAAAATATAGGCCACTAGCACTGCAAAAAAACCAAAAAAAAAACAAACAGTCGGCCTTCACAGCAAATCCGCTGATTCTGCTTAAATATTTATTATATTTTACCCAGAATCCTTGGACCCCCCCAATCCATACAGTGACGATGGACAAATTGATTTTCCTCCTGACCACCAGCACAGTTTTGTTTTTTTCTTCTCAGCTGAACCACCTGCTGCTGACACACATTCATCAATCGCTGTATGTGTGTTTGTGTGTGTTAGTGTGTGTGTGAGTGTGTTGGTGTGTGGATGTGTTCGGGTGTGGGTGTGGGTATGTTGAATAGTTATATCAAATTGAGCTACATTAAGCAACCTAACAAACACTTTCTTTGGGCTTGAGTTAAATTTACTGACCCTTCAGAATAAAAGCTGAGTTATTTAAAATGCTAAATTAGGATAAAAAAATCAGTTTTTCTTTAAATGGAAACAGCGCCTCACCAATAGATGAATAAATGCTTCTGAACAGATTCATCTGATGGGCTTATTGATATTTGTGGAGCTGACCCTTAAATCTAGCAGGTCAGACACAGGCTAAACACATGAGAACATGAAGTTTCTGGGTCTTCATCAGTTAATCAGTCATTTACTGCACATGATATAAAGATGCCGCACTTCATTCATTGATCTTCATACATTCCTGCAGCAGGACCCTCCAAATATAGGTTTGAGGTAAAGTTTTAGGTCCTTTTGTCCTGTAAATACATGTGAATGTGTCCAGCTGCATAGGACATTGTCCCATACCCAATTTCTAAATTCTAGCTGGTGTTGGGAATTGACCGGTCCAGCAGCTGTACCCCCGTCTTTCTCAGCCAAGACTAAAAGGGTTGTGAAAATAGATGGATGTCACTGGAAAAGCTATGGCCTTTACATCCTACAATCTCATAATAAACTGTAATAATTACTCGTAAAACAAGAATTAGGAAATACTTTTATTTCTTCTTTGATCGGCTTTATTTCAGAATCTAAAATACTTTAGCATTAAATCTGATTATTGTTTACTGATTCTTTAAAACAAATAACACATTATGTTGTTTAATTTTTATGTAAAAGGATAATTACAATGTTTTAGTTTACATGTAAACCAAAGATCAAGACAAGCTGCAGAATGGTTGACTCTAAACTAGATTATTCTGCACTGCAAGGACACACTTTTAAGCTTTTCCAAACTGGGTTTTAAATAATGGATGTCTAGTTTGGAACAATTCAACCCATGTTTCACCAGTTTAAGTGTTCTATACTCAAATTGGAGCTAACTTAAGGTAACCCAGTCATCAAACTGTAATAGGCCTTAACTCTAGTGCTCTAGTTGCTCTGAACATGCTAGCAACCACAGCTTAAAAGCTATAATTAATTAAAAATATCAATATGATTCATCCAAACAGTCATGGAGATCACTGAGGTGAAACACCAGACCTCATCCGCATTAGACATCCAGCTGACAGCCCACATGTTTTATTCCTCCACAAAACGTTCTGCTGTCCACTTCCTGATTGAAAACAACACTGTTTGACTCGTCAGCCATACAATCTGATGTCGACTAATAGCTGAAGCCTTAATTTCAGGTGCAAAGCATTAAAACTCAAATGTTATATTTGGCCAGATGGATGGACTCTCCTTTATGACCTGATTTGAATCAGAAAGCTCAAGAAGAGAGATGGGGATAGGGTTGATCACAATCATAATAATTCTAATGTTCGATGTTCTTAATTTGCTGCCCAAGGTGGTAACTATATCAAATGTGTTTCATAGATGTATGAAAATAGTCTTATTACTTTTTGAAAATATGCCAAAAACTCTAGCAGTTTTTGCACAAAGCATGAAGCATTCCTGGGTTTTCTTGCATCTTTAGAGAACAGCTCAGAACTTCACTGTGAAAACATCTTCAACAAAGCCTCCAGACAGTCATGACATCTAAAATACACTATATAGCCAAAGGTATTGGGTCCCAGCTCCAGATGAATGAATCCTGGTGGTCCAAACACTTCCATGGCTACAGGTGTGGAGAACCTTGACTGGCCTGCAGAGTCCTGACCTCATCCTCCTTGAACATCTTTAGGATGAATTAGAGCGGAGGCTGCAGTATAGTTGATGTTTACAGAATTGTTCAAGTTGCTATCGCTGGCAATGGTCCATCGACAGACTGGACCTTATAGATTAAGAACGGGATGTCTTCAAAGTTCATATACATGTAGAAGTAGACAAACAAGCATTTTTGTCAGCATAGGCCATGATTATTAAAAATTAAATTGCTTGTGCAAAAAACACGCCTCTGTGGCCTCTGTATAATTGCACATGCAGAAGGCTGGGTTTGAAGTTATTCTATGAGCAGATGCTTTATGTTTGTGGTCCAGATGGACAGAGTGAGGCAAAGACTACATCCTGCTTCACCTTTAATCAAAATATTGGATTACAGGCTATAGCGCAGGAGGGCAGAGAGTGTGGCGTGCGCCCTCTGCCATCGGTGCAGACCGGGTAGCTTGTCAGTGTTGCGTCTAGGCTGACAACACCACAGAAGTGCGCACAGCTTGTTTACTTTGTTGCTATGGTATTGCTATGATGTTGCTGTGATATTAGCAACATGAAAATAGTTTGTTATAGGAGTTGGCTATCTGTATATCATAGCTTTGCTAATTTTAAAACATAACGTCACATCATCGTCCTGCAAAGAATATAAATCGAACATTTATATACATAAAAATAAATGATTTTCCAATGATCTCATTGAATTTGTTTTACCAATGTTTTAATGATATACAATGTGTTTCAAATGTCTTTTGAGCCTCCTCTGGCTCTGTTCACATTCAGAGAATGTAATCAAACTGATCCAGCTCCGATTGCTCTGCAATGACACAATGTTACTGTCAATAAGGCAGTTTGCTTAGCTTAGTGACAAGGTTGAAGCATACACTGTCTTTCTCACCACATGGAATAGGTTGCCTTCAAAAGGTGATTTTTCACCTGCTAAGAAGTGATTTTAGCATCCAGCTTGGAAATGAAGGATTGAATCTTCCTTATAATGTCTTTATTTCTATTCTATTAATTATATTATCAACATCACAGCACAGTGGGTTCTTTACATGATGTGCAATTACAGTTAAGAGGCTGTGTGCTTCTCTGGTGGATGATCAGTTATATGTGCACCTCTGCATGATCAGGTTTGTGCTTCAGCAGCAGATGATCTCACTGACAGCAATGGTGCGCTGGAATGATCCAGATGCAAGAAAAAAAGTGTTGCAAGGAGTTTTATCACAGGAGATGTCATTACATTTGCTTGTGATTGGGTCCAAAATTAGACCTTAGATAATCCTACATAGAATCCTCTGTTTTCCTCTATTTTTATTTCTATTTTTGATAATCTAACCCATGTTGACACAAGTATAGAAGCTTCTCTCTCTCCATTATCTGTCGTTCTATCTGTGCCTCCTTGTCACCACAGTGACAGCAGACATTTTGGCGTCCCAGTTACCACCTGCAGTTCAAACGTGCAGTTCATTTCAGGTTTGATAAATTGGATGGAGGCAAACAGACTAAAGGTTTGCACCCACTGTTGCACTCATTTTACACAGGCTACCTGATTAGCACCTGGTTTGTAGATCAGCTTTGCTGATGCAAACAGGTTTAAGTGTCGTTTTGTACATGCGAACCTTTTGAAGATCAGGCCCACAGTGTATATTCTTAGATTTTAACAGTGTGATTTAATAGTTCTTTCATTTATGAAAGCTAATACTAATCATTGGAAATGTTACCATGATAACCAATAAAACCAGTTAATATTTAGAGTTCAGGTTACTATGTTCAGGGTTCCCATGCAGTTAAGAATGTCTAGGAACCCTTCATGTTGCTGTCAGATGGATACAACTGATGGATTTATCAGACGCTGTGTTTCATAAGCAGGACTCGGATCACGCCAAACCCCCAGCCGGTCCTCCTGGCTGATGGTGCTCCGTCATGGCTGGAATACTGAAGCGGTGGAGTTATGGAAGCAACTGGAGCTGAAATTTGGCAGAACGAAGCAGGAGGAGGAAGAAAAAGGAGGGGGAGTTCACCCTCAGCCTGCCCACAGTCGTCTTTCTTCAGCCGTGCCGTAAAACCGCTCTTATTGGGTAGTGCCATCTGGCCGGGGCCCTTGTGGAGGCGTAACGGGGCCCAGAAAAGTCGGGGTCGCGCTGCTTTACTGCCCAAGCCTGCTGCCTGCAGATGGCGGCGGGCGTGCCGCTGGAAAACGCCAAGGTCGCGGCGGCATGTGGCGCGGTGGAGGGGAGAGCTAAATGGCAGCAGGGTTGGGGTTGGGGGGGGGGGGGAGGTAGGGAGGCACCGCTGGAGCCATGGCAACATCAGGGCCGCGCCATGCTACATTAAAAAGCAGCGCTAGCTCGCCATATGGGAGGGATACAGCTATCAAAGCTAATAGCTGTTAGCTCTACACAAACACACACACACCGGCTGATAGAAAAAAAAAGGTGGTGTGTGTGTGGGGGGGGCTGAGCTGGCAGCTGGTGGATAGGAAAGAGAATCAGTAACAAAGGAGTCTAATAAGAGAAAACTGACTTCAGTCCAGCAGATTTCACAGAAACAAGAATGGATCAGCCAGAACATTATGACCACTAAATGCTCACTGCCACTGGATATCTGTCACTCACCTGTCACTGGGTGTGGTGATCAGGCAGCAGGGGAACTGTCTGTTCTGAAGCAGAACATTGTGTACAGTGTAATGATGTGATGCTGATCAGAACATCTCCACGTCTGCAGCAGTTCTGAGGGGTGTCCCCAGTCTGCAGGAGTCAGGACCTACTAACTCTGGTATCTGATAGAAGGTCCATGATTTTTGTGTTTGGGTCGGTGCTACTGCAGGCTGCTCAGCGGTTCCAAGCTGACCCAGGTCCACCCAGAGCTCCTATAAAGACACATGAGCTTGAGAGCTGGACCATGGAGCAATAGTAAAAGATGACCTGGGACAATGGAGGGATGTTTGTCTCCTATCTGGTGAGAAAATAATACCAGCAGGTGCCTGGAAGATTAACCAGTTGGGTGAATCTTAAAACACCTGAGCAGAGTCAGTCATAAAGGGACAATCCATGTTCCAGACTAGAGCAGTGACTGGCCTGAACTCTATCTGAGGGTTCATCAAGACTTCTGTGACCAAAGCTGAACATTTTAACTACACATAGTTTTATGAAGCACATGAATCTAAATACCATTATGGAACCAAACATTTCTGAGATCAGGTAGTTAAGCTAATGAGATAAACTGGACCCATCCACTAGGGGGCGATCCATCTTGTCTTAAAAACTCCCGACTTTGAGATCTTTGCAGCACGACTTTCCGTCCCTGCAGGTTTTCAGTCTAACTGTGAAGGAGAGCACCACAGAAATCAAGTGAAGGAGAACTTTATTCATCTCAGGGTGTTTACCCTGAAACACTGGCGACTCTTACAAGAACCACCAAGGTTTATCCTGCTCCGCCCCAAACTAAACCCACACAGAAACCTGCAGCTCCATTCACAACAATGCTCTGAGTTTTACTGGAGATACATTCCTCTGTCCTAGACCTTATTGTCTTAAACTCATCAGAGCTGAGGTTGTCTTCTCCACCTGGATCTTTAGATTGTGTTTATCTGAACTTGAGCATGTTTATTTCTGCTGACCTTCCCTGTGATCCCTCAGCTTCAACTACCACCTCCAACACTTGGCGCCATCCAATCTCACTTGCTGTCAGCAGGTGTTTCAGGTTTTTCTTCTCTTTCTGCTGCAGAGAATTTCTTTTTCCAGAAACCTGCAGCCTGTTTGTTCGCTTTCTTCAGTTAAATTGAGTTTTCAAGGTGAACGTCCCATTACAGGGGAAGGTTGACAAATTAATTTGGCGGGCGCCTTGTTGCGCTGTGGGTAGCGATAGTGACCAGCCTGTCAATTTGAGAAATGAGGTGGAGCTCCATGAGCCAGATGGGGGAGAAATTGAACAGCACATTAGTTAATTACCTATGCAAATCATCACCAGTTGCTGCACCTTAACTTAGGTCTGCAGGTTGACACTCGGGAAAGGATCCCCGCTGGAACATTTCGGTAATCCAGGTGTTTACACCCACCCAGCTTACCTGCAGCAGGAGCAGCAACTGGGTCACAGTCTGTAGAACCAAGTGTGTTTCTGACACAAACTATCTCTTTCTCCTGAATTTAGTTTCAAAGAATCTAAATCTAAGGCAACAGAGGAAGCAGTAGCTGAGGATCCAGACTGAATCTTGGCAATGGCCAACAGATTCAGGAATGACTTCCTCTTAGTTCTGGTTCTGTTCACACCCTTAATTGCCTGATGTTAGGAAGTATTTACCAAGATAATAAATACAGTTTAGTTTAATTTTAGTTGTTTTGGAAGAAATCTGATGGATTTTCTCAGAAATAAATCAGCATTCTTAAAATCTGTTAGCTACACAGATAGCAGTGGGTTTCCTGTGCTCATCACAGCTCACTACGTTCATGTTCATGGAGACAAAATACAGTTTGTATCCCTCAGGAATCTGGGACTTTATCAGAATGTATTGGATCCAAAGAAGGAATGATTGTTTCTTTCCCATAGAGAGGAACCTTACTGCCTCAGAACTGATGACTGTTTTATTTATACCATGAAGTTCAGCTCGTCTTCTGCTGACCTTTGATCTCTTAGTTGTAGCTCAAAACACAAAAGCTTGAATTTTGATATCATCACCTCATCGTCTACCTGCAACCTACTGGAACACCTTCCTGCAGCTGATGGGTCAGATGCTTCAGAGGATTAATGAGTTTTGAACCTTTCTGGACCTGATTCATTAGGACTCCTTCATTGACCTTCAGAGGTCTCCTGTGGAGCTAATTGCTCTTCATCTTAATACTAAGCCTGCTTCTCCTCTTCCCCTTCATCACCGCCCAGCCTCAAACTCTTGGCCAGGTGTTCATTTAAAGCCCAACAGCGGCTCTGTAAGGACGCCCCAGAGCCCGGTTCGCTCTGCTGCCAACCGAGCCAAGATGGTTCTGCCAAAACCCCCCTCGTCCTCCATAAACCTCCTCCTCCTGTTTTCTAACCTTCTTTAACACTGATGCCTCCTCCTTGTCCCCTCCTGGTGATAAACAGACGTCCAGCAGCTGGACACTAATGGCTAATTTACAGCTGGATGGACAGGAAGCAGGATGGGACACATTTCCTTTAAAAAACACGTTTTACATACTGGTTTGACAGTCTGAGAAGATCCTGATGGTGAATTACAATCAGCTTTAGCAGCAAATATTAGTGCTGGTGGCACTGATCTGGTTCTGTTTCTGTTTTCGGAGGGAAAACATCAGGATTAAATACGTAATCCTTAATAGCAGGAGTTATTTTATGACTGCTCTTAATAAAAATGAATGCAGGCTGTTTTTAAAAATTTTAAAGCAGTAAAGTTTGACTCAAAGCATCAGAATAAATGAAATTTAGTTTATGGATCAGAACAAATGTTTTATTTTAACAGGATCAACTAGAAGAATAAATAAATCTCACCCTGCCTGTTTCACTGCTTCCTCAAGCAGCCCTGGAGACGAGGACTGAGCAGAAAACTGTGAGGTTTTTGGTGGAAAACCCACTGAGGACGCAGTGGACGCAGTGGTGAGGAGCATATTCTCCTCAGATGTATCAGCTGGGACCAGCAGGCTTCAGCTGTGGGTACTTTCTCCAGAAGCGGCAAGAACTGAAATCAGAACAAAGTGGACCAGATACCTCCACTGTGGGTTGTTTTGTCTACATTTTTAAACTCTGGCATGTTTCTCCCGATCATCTTCTACTTGTTTTAATATAAAAGACCCAACAGGTTAAATAGCCTTCTTATTGCCTAGTTCTGTGGCTTATCTGTGATCTGAAGAGATTTGACAGAAAACCGTAGGTCCTGCAGCACTGACACAAACATGGTGTCTTCAAGTGGACATTTCTCTACAAAGAGAAAATAAGGTGTAAAATTAATTGGTGGCCTTGAGGGAGTTTTTCTGGAAAATGTCATGGCTGTAAACTCCTGAATATCTGGCTCTGAGACTAGACTAAAGGTTAAACTTTACTGGTCTCTGACTGGGAAGGTCAGGTTCCTGTTTCTGTTGAAGTCATTTTCTGTGTAATACGGGTAAATTGATAAAGATTCATATAAAAGCAGAACATCTGCAGATGTGCGGTGAAGCATCCTCTCCCAGCGTACACTTCTCCCACCTTCCAGTGATGTCCTATTCACACCTCGCTAATCTCACCTGTCAGATCTAAACGTGATGGTCCAATCACAAAGGTCGCTCCTGGAGGATGCTGGGAAGAAAACTAGGTTGAGATAAGGAAGCAAAGTTAGAGCTGGAGCGCCTCGTTTCTTCTCTGGAGGTTTGATGTCCGTTAAAATCGAGGAGAGCCGGGGGCGCCGGGGCACCTAGTTCGGATTTAAGGGTGTGTGTGTGTAAGTGTAGTCGTGTATTAAGGAAGTGAGATTGATGGACTGTGCTATGTGTGTGTGAGAGTACAAGCATCGATCCATCGATCTGTGTGGCTGTCCTGGTGCCGGCAGGCTTAACTGTTGTTACTGCTGCTGCTGTTTAGCCGTCAGTCATTAATTAATGGCCTCACACTGTGAGCTCTCTCCACCTGTCACTCTCACATAGACACACACAGACACACACGCGCACTCAGTCTCAGCTGTGACTGATAGCCACTCAGAGCGTTTGATTCCTAGTGTTGACGGTAATGAAGTGGGGACTGAGGGTCGTCTGCAGCCTTTGATTTCCTCTGTGGCTCAGTGTGTCGACACACAGCGTGATCCGACTGTTAAAGAGCCCTGCTTTTGTTTTTCTACATGTATCTAAGCCCGGGTTCTGGATCGGCCTCTGAACTGCTTCAGGACAACCTGAACCTGAAGCTGGACTCATGAGAAGAGAATCTGGTTCCTATTTGTGGGAAATGTGAGCAGTTGGAACAGCAGAGGGCTGTCTGACTTCGGATAAACTGAACCTTGACCCACGACCCAGCTGTCTGAAGGACCATCCTGAATAACAAATGAAGTCTATGTAACCCGTCCTCAGATTTTGCTATTTTCTTCCACATGGAAGGTGCACAGTGATTGGCTGAAGTGAGCTGGTTGACTTTCTGTATCTCTACTGATGGAGACATTTAATGAAGGTCCAGGATCCCCTCCTACCTTCAAAGACGTCTGCACCCAGAAGAAATGTGCTTCTTTATCAGACAAAGTAAATTTACAGATAAATTTGACATTTTTCACTCACTATTATTTTTCTCTGTTGTAAGATGAAAGTTGTTAGCTCAACACGAGCCGTATGGAGAATATCACACGGATTACGACTCACCTGGATCTAATAAAACACAGAGCTGCATTCATGAGGTCCGCTGTGATCATCAGCTCCGGTCCAGTTTGTAACATCAGCTGTCTCCACCAGCGTTAATAACAGTGAGCCTGTGAGCGAGCAGCGGGCGGCGCATGGGTACAGTCTGGATTCAAAACTAATATTTCACTTTATTTATCATCACATAACTCTCACTAACACAGAGAGCTTGTCTTCTGTATCATATTATAGATCTGAAGTCCATGGTTGTGGTCCATGTTTTTGGTTTAGGTCCATGTTTTGGTTTTGGTCCATGTTTTGGTTTTGGTCCATGGTTTGGTTTTGGTCCATGTTTTGGTTTTGGTCCATGGTTTGGTTTTGGTCCATGGTTTGGTTTTGGTCCATGTTTTGGTTGAGGTCCATGTTTGGGTTTTGGTCCATGGTTTGGTTTTGGTCCATGTTTTGGCTTTGGTCCATGTTTTGGTTTTGGTCCATGTTTTGGCTTTGGTCCATGTTTTGGTTGAGGTCCATGTTTGGGTTTTGGTCCATGTTTTGGTTGAGGTCCATGTTTGGGTTTTGGTCCATGGTTTGGTTTTGGTCCATGTTTTGGCTTTGGTCCATGTTTTGGTTTTGGTCCATGTTTTGGCTTTGGTCCATGTTTTGGTTGAGGTCCATGTTTGGGTTTTGGTCCATGGTTTGGTTTTGGTCCATGTTTTGGTTTTGGTCCATGGTTTGGTTTTGGTCCATGGTTTGGTTTAGGTCCATGTTTTGGTTGAGGTCCATGTTTGGGTTTTGGTCCATGGTTTGGTTTTGGTCCATGTTTTGGCTTTGGTCCATGTTTTGGTTGAGGTCCATGTTTGGGTTTTGGTCCATGGTTTGGTTTTGGTCCATGTTTTGGCTTTGGTCCATGTTTTGGTTGAGGTCCATGTTTGGGTTTTGGTCCATGGTTTGGTTTTGGTCCATGTTTTGGTTTTGGTCCATGGTTTGGTTTTGGTCCATGGTTTGGTTTTGGTCCATGTTTTGGTTGAGGTCCATATTTGGGTTTTGGTCCATGGTTTGGTTTTGGTCCATGTTTTGGTTTTGGTCCATGGTTTGGTTTTGGTCCATGTTTTGGTTTAGGTCCATGTTTTGGTTGAGGTCCATGTTTGGGTTTTGGTCCATGGTTTGGTTTTGGTCCATGTTTTGGCTTTGGTCCATGTTTTGGTTGAGGTCCATGTTTGGGTTTTGGTCCATGGTTTGGTTTTGGTCCATGTTTTGGCTTTGGTCCATGTTTTGGTTGAGGTCCATGTTTGGGTTTTGGTCCATGGTTTGGTTTTGGTCCATGTTTTGGTTTTGGTCCATGGTTTGGTTTTGGTCCATGGTTTGGTTTTGGTCCATGTTTTGGTTGAGGTCCATAATTGGGTTTTGGTCCATGGTTTGGTTTTGGTCCATGTTTTGGCTTTGGTCCATGTTTTTGTTTTGGTCCATGTTTTGGCTTTGGTCCATGTTTTGGTTGAGGTCCATGTTTGGGTTTTGGTCCATGGTTTGGTTTTGGTCCATGTTTTGGTTTTGGTCCATGTTTTGGTTGAGGTCCATGTTTGGGTTTTGGTCCATGGTTTGATTTTGGTCCATGTTTTGGTTTTGGTCCATGGTTTGGTTTTGGTCCATGGTTTGGTTTTGGTTATGTTTTGGTCCATGTTTTGGTTTTGGTCCATGGTTTTGGTTGAGGTCCATGTTTGGGTTTTGGTCCATGGTTTGGTTTTGGTCCATGTTTTGGTTTACGTCCATGTTTTGGCTTTGGTCCATGTTTTGGTATAGGTCCATGTTTTGGTTCAGGTCCATGTTTTGGCTTTGGTCCATGTTGTGGTTGAGGTCCATGTTTGGGTTTTGGTCCATGTTTTGGTTTAGGTCCATGTTTTGGTTTAGGTCCATGTTTTGGTTTACGTCCATGTTTTGGCTTTGGTCCATGTTTTGGTTGAGGTCCATGTTTTGGTTCAGGTCCATGTTTTGGCTTTGGTCCATGTTTTGGTTGAGGTCCATGTTTGGGTTTTGGTCCATGTTTTGGTTTTGGTCCATGATTTGGTTTAGGTCCATGTTTTGGTTTAGGTCCATGATTTGGTTTAGGTCCATGTTTTGGTTTAGGTCCATGTTTTGGTTTACGTCCATGTTTTGGCTTTGGTCCATGTTTTGGTTGAGGTCCATGTTTGGGTTTTGGTCCATGGTTTGGGTTTTGGTCCATGTTTTGGTTGAGGTCCATGTTTGGGTTTTGGTCCATGGTTTGGTTTTGGTCCATGTTTTGGCTTTGGTCCATGTTTTGGTTTAGGTCCATGTTTTGGTTTTGGTCCATGGTTTGGTTTTGGTCCATGTTTTGGTTTTGGTCCATGGTTTGGTTTTGGTCCATGTTTTGGTTTACGTCCATGTTTTGGCTTTGGTCCATATTTTGGTTGAGGTCCATGTTTGGGTTTTGGTTTACGTCCATGTTTTGGCTTTGGTCCATGTTTTGGTATAGGTCCATGTTTTGGTTCAGGTCCATGTTTTGGCTTTGGTCCATGTTTTGGTTGAGGTCCATGTTTGGGTTTTGGTCCATGATTTGGTTTAGGTCCATGTTTTGGTTTTGGTCCATGTTTTGGTTTAGGTCCATGTTTTGGCTTTGGTCCATGTTTTGGTCCATGTTTTGGTTTTGGTCCATGGTTTGGTTTTGGTCCATGGTCTGGTTCGGTCCATGGTTTGGTTTTGGTCTATGGTTTGGTTTTGGTCTATTTTTTGGTTTTGGTCCATGTTTTGGTCCATGGTTTGGTTTTGGTCCATGTTTTGGTTTTGGTCCAAGGTTTGGTTTTGGTCCATGTTTTGGTTTTGGTCCATGGTTTGGTATTGGTCCATGGTTTGGTTTTGGTTATGTTTTGGTCCATGTTTTGGTTTTGGTCCATGGTTTTGGTCCATGGTGCAGTTACGTTAAAGCTCTGTGCATGTGTTGCATGCCTTCCTCTCCTTACTGAGTGCTTGAGAACAAACATTTCTGGTTTGGAAACAGCAGAGCTCTCTGCACTCAGCTCTGCTTCATGTCACAAATCACTTTGAGGCTTTGTCAGCCCTCAACTCTGTGGAGCTCCCAGGAGGCGTCCTTGTGTTGCTGGTTCTCATCACCATCTGTTTTACATACAGAGAACAAAATCTCTGAGAAGCTCTCACATTGTCCATCAGAACCTTGTTTTTGTCTCGTTTCTCCCATAAAATGAAATTGTTGCTGCAGCTTTCAGCAGCAGAATGAGGTGCTCGCCAGATGTTCCAGAAAAGGTTTTCTCAGTGCTCCTCAGGAATGTAGATTAATGCCAACCCGGGGCCTTAAGTACAAAGTATGCAAACCTGCCGCACGGCGTATTGCACGGAAACTCCAGGATGTATCAATAATAAGCCGATCATGGAAACGTGTACAGCTCCACCCGGTTGACGGCCCAGTCCCAGTTGGCTAAACCTAGAGGCCATGCTGGGAAACCGTAGATGATGTAAAAAGTATTGAGCACATCAGAACAAAGATAAATAATATTTTATCCACGTCTTTGTGAAGACATGAGAGCAATTTAAAGCTTGAACACTGTGGCGCAGAAAATCCATTTAAAATCAACAGCCTGACTATCAGCAGTAGTCGTAGTAATAATATTATGGGATGTTGTTTTAAATGTGAAGAGAGTGTGGGTTTTGAGGCCCAGAAGATTTTCTGGTCCAAGATGAAGACCGGATTATCAGCTGCTTTAGGGGTACTCAGAGCTCTGACCCATCTTGTAGCTCAGAACCGTGAGGAGCTGCCCGTATCTATTCAGCTGCCGACTACAGGAACGTTAGAGGGACCTAGCAGACCAATCAGGACCGTACCCGCCGAGCCTGAGCTGAGCCATGCCAACGTTAAAGCTCAATTTTCCTGAGTTCAGCCTGACTGCAGAGTTTTAAGCTAAATCTTATGCTATTGCTTATGACAATAAAACAATAAATAGACAGATTTGTGTTAATTTTGCTAAACAAAATACACAGTAAGCTCAGAGAATGAAAAGTATTTAACTGTTTATTGCATTAAATAAAATCAGGAATTTATTGAAATTGAGCATTAACTTCATAGTTCTTTGGATTTGAAAATATTTGAATTTTAACTTCTTAAAATAAAAGCAGAAACAAAAAAATGGCAAAAAAAAAATTAGAGGAGGAGAGAAGTTGGTGGACACCAGACCAAATGATGGTTTCATCTTCCTGATGAAGAGCTTAGACATAAACCTCTTCATGTGGCTGCAGCTCATCATTCTTCTTGGTGAGGAACTGTGAACATGAACCAGTTCAGTTTAACTGGTTTGAACTAAATGTGGCTATCACTGCCCTCCTGTTTGTTTGATCAGCTTCCTTTGTTTCCAAGAGTCCAAGGGATTCATCATGCGATGATGATGATGCTTTAGTCAATTCTCAGAGGTTTGCAGCTTCCGCCCGACAACACATGTTCTCTATTTAAAGAGGCTGAAGTGGGTGGAGGCGGAGGAAGTGGATGATGGGAGTTTCTCTTGGGAAACATTGTTCCCTGCAGCTGTGGACAGATGTTCCAGCCTGCAGCTCCTGACCTTTTCACCTTCACAGCAGCAGAAACACAATTAGCCCTGGTGTGAAATCCAGAAAACTGCTCAGAACATTTAACTCTCCTCTTCAGGTTTTATTCTCATAGTTTAACAGGGAGCAGTGAAAAACTTGAGTCTGCTCACATTAAGTCATTCAGATTCAGACAGAGTTTCTGGTTCCTTGTTAGACCATAAGACCAGGTCAGACTGTAGGTTCAGGAGCCAATTATATCTTGACATGCAGCGAGCGGGCATTTCCTTCACTCTGAGCTGATGGTCTTTTGAAGTCGATATTATTATGTCATCAGGGGTTATCACTGAAGCCCTCTTCAGGACCACTGTACAATGAGAGGAATGGGTGAGAAACTGGAAACCTGCTCAGGAGGTTTTATTGGTGTGAAAAAAACTTTTCTGAACAATAAGTTAAAAGCTTTGTTGTTGTTTTTTTTTTTAAATCTGACATCCTGGAATAAAAAAATAATAATTTACAAGAAGTTTGTCTCAAATTTATTCAGATCTTTGCGTAAAACTCTGAGAACATTTTTATTGTTTAGGATAAATCTTAAGCTAATTTTCATTGATTAGATGACACCACATCAAATCAATTCTGTTTATCTCTACAGCTCCAATTCGCAACGCACGTCATCCCAGGACTCTTTACAAAGTCAATTCAATCCAGTCATGGATTTCAAAGTTTTAAGCCTAGCCTTAAAAGTAGACAGGGTGTCTGCCTCACGGACTAAAACTGGGAGCTGGTTCCACAGGAGAGGAGCCTGATAACTAAAGGATCTGCCTCCCATTCTACTTCTAGAGACTCTAGGAACCACCAGTAAACCTGCAGTCTGAGAACAAAGTGCTCTGTTAGGAACATATGGACCAATCAGATCTCTGATGTATGATGGAGCTAGATCATTAAGGGCTTTATATGTGAGGAGGATAATTTTAAATTATATTCTGGATTTAACAGGGAGCCAATGAAGGGAAGCTAAAATAGGAGAAATATGATCTCTTTTTAATTTTCATCAGAACTCTTGCTGCAGCATTTTGAATCAGCTGAAGGCTTTTAACTGAATTTTGTGGACATCCTGATAGTAAAGAATTACAATAGTCCAGCCTTGAAGTAACAAATGCATGGACTAGTTTTTCAGCGTCACTCCTGGACAGGATATTTCTAATTTTGGCAATGTTCTGGAGGTGAAAGAAGGAAATCCTAGAAACCTGTTTAATATGGGATTTAAATGACATGTCCTAGTCAAAGTTAACACCAAGGTTTTTTACTTTTACAGGTGGCCTCTGGATCTGATCAGATGCGTCTGAGATTTAGAGATTCTGGTGTTACAACCTCAAATGTTCCCACTATGTTGGTTTCTTTGAATCTGTTCCTAAAAATCTCAACTGCGTCTCTGCAGGGTACGAAGACCTCTGTCAGGTTCTGTTTCTTCTGATGTCTCAGCAGGACCTTGAAAAACTAATTCATGCGTTCATCTTTAGTAGAATTGATTACTGCAACGATGTCTTCACAGGTCTGCCTAAAAAGTGGATCAGACAGCTGCAGTTGATCCAGAACGTTGCTGCCCGCGTCCTCACTAGAACTAAGAAAGTGGAGCACATCGGCCCGGTTCTAAAGTCCCTACACTGGCTCCCTGTAGCTCAGAGAATAGACTTTAAAATACTTCTGTTAGTCTATAAATCACTGAATGGCTTAGCACTAAAATACATTACAGACTTGTTGTCAGTGGATCAACCACCCAGACATCTCAGGTCTTCTGGCTCAAATCTACTCTGCAGAACCAGAACCAGAACCAAACATGGAGAAGCAGCTTTTAGTTCTTATGCTCCACTAATCTGAATAAACTCCCAGAAAACTGGAAAAGCGCTGAAACCCTAAGTTGCTTTAAATCAAGATAAAAAACTTATTTGTTTAGAGCGGGCTTTGACTGGGCCATCTTTCCTTTCATTTTCTCATCAATCATTTTATCATAAATGTTTTTATTTTATATTATTTTTTATTTTTTCATTATCATCTTTTTAATGATTTTTTATTGTCTTTAATTATTTAATTAACTTTATGTCACTTAATGTACGTTTCCTATTATGTCTCTTTTTCTTTTTTTCATGGGCAGCACTTTGAATTGTCCTGCTACTGAAAGGTGCTTTATAAATAATGATGACACAGAACAGCCACCCAAATCTGAATTGGGTTTCAGCAGCCTTGAGTGCCTTGTTACTGAAAAGCGCCATATAAATAAACTTGACTTGACTTGAAGCCTTTCTATAGATAAGTCACAAATGTTGAACCGGGTCTTTGCTAGGAAGCAGTTATTGGAGCTCTAGTGTGAGCTGTGAAAGGAGTCGAACCAATAAGCTTGGAGGTGGGTATGGAGCTGTGATTTCGGTTAAGCCGATTGGTCCTTGAACTTGCCATGGCGCTCCCTTACACTTGACTGCTTTTTAATTAATCCAAATTTTTTTCTCAGAGGTGTTCACACCTCAGAAAACAAGGTTCTGGAGTTCTGGGATGGTGTCGTCCAATCACAGAGCATAAAAGATTCTCAACAGAGGCCAGAGGCCCATTCAGACAGGAGAGTGGTAACAGAGGGAAGTTTTTCCACCTTTTAATATTCCCTCTCTAGTCTCTGATGGGGTTCCTGCTGAAAGTTTCAGGTTTTCTCCCTGAAGCCGTGCGTTATCGGCTGCTCCTCAGCAGCTTTCATCTTTGGGAATGGAAACATGGAGCTGATCTGGAACCTGATTTGGGAGCACGAAACTCCTTGTTTAATAAAGTAACTCCTCGGTCTGAAAGAGATTCAGAGAAAACCAGCTACAAATTTAATGACACGTATTATTTCTGAGACTACAAATCTGCTTTGTAGTCTGCTCCCTGTATTCCTCGTCCTCCATCCTCCTCCTACTGCCTACTGCTTCCATCATCATGTTAAAGTTTTCTCAGGTGAGGATTTTTAGATGTTTCAAAGTTAAACTGTTTGATTGGTTTCATCTAATCTGCTGTAATTCATCCATTCCTGGAGTTCTGGCTGCAATATGTTCCCAAAACAGTTTTTCCCACTTTCCCAGCAATCTTCCTGCAAACACATCTTTAAATGTTTAACAGTACGAGGTCTTCTTCAACATGCCCCTTTGATAAAAGGTCAGGAATGCATGCAGGTCAGTCCAGCAGCTTTACCCTCCTCTTCCTCAGCCAGACCACTGGAATGGGATTTTCTAGAAGTCCTTGAAGAAAATGTGGTCCTGAAGGCAGCAGATGTTGCTCTTTCATTTCTGCATTAATGATGCCTTTATAGAAGAGAAATTGATCCAAGCCCATACCATGATACAACCTCCTACCATCACAGAGCCTGGCTGCACGGACTTGTAGATGCCCCTTTTCCAACAAACGTCTAGAGAACTGATCCATCTGATCCATGTTCCCACTGCATGATGGTCCATCACAGACTCCTCCTCTGACGTTAACATTATGGTGCTTCTCTGCTCAGTAAAGTCTGTGAATGTTACTCTTTATGTAGAGTTGGACAAAGATTCTCCAAAGAAATCCCTGCTTCGTGAGGTTCTAGTAGCTGGTGATGGATGATGGTTCTGGATGTAGAAATCAGAGACCATGGCTGTCCAGCAGAGGCTGCTCCCTAAAACATCTCCAGGTCCCTTGCATCGTTTTACGATGTTCTGCTCTGCAGCAGAATAAATATGGAGCTCCTTTCCAAGCTTTTGGTGAGGAAATGTTTTTAAATGGTTCAATGATTTTCTCACACAGCTGGTGTCAGACTAGAGATCATCTGAACATCTGTGATCTTCAGAGACTCGGTCTCATAAAGGCTGATGTTGGAACAGTTTGGAGTTACAAGGAGCCTTTTCCAGTTTCTTCCTTGTAATCAAGTTTTCTGGACCCATGGATGGATATTAACAAATGTAATGAAGCTAATGAGAGAGCTAATGAAAGAAGAAGTTTGACTTTTGATTGTCAAACATAAAATTAAATAAAATGAAGTGTTAACTCCCAGCTTTGCAGTGTGCAGTCATGCTGCTGGTGCATCACAGGAATCTAGGTTCAGACAGGAGATCTCAGTTGCTTTGTTTTTGGATCAGCTGTTTTATTTCTGCAGGGTGAGGTGCGTTAGCTTCACACTGTGCAACACTTCTGCCCTCTGTTTGCGCTGATGGTGCAGCGACACCGGCGACAACAGGCACCAAAAGAGGCGTGAAAACAAACAGGAGAGGAAAAGCTTCACCTGCAGCAGCAAATCAAAGGAAAAACAAAGAGCAGGAGAGACGGAGCGCTGAGCGAGCTGTGTCGCTCTCGACAAGCGTCGCTGCTGCGTTTGTTGGGCAAAATTAAACACTCAGGACCGTTTTCACCTGCTCAGGCAGGCATATGGCCCGCAAGTTAAAAATAAAGACAATGCGCATACATTAGCATACATAATGCAGAGCAGCCCCCATTTAATATGCAAATTCCCTGAAATATTACTGAACACCTTCTGTTCGGAGGGAATACATTTGAATTTGCAATTAGAATTATCCTGTATAATTAATGAAAAGCGTCAATTTTTGGCTGCTCGCTAATTTCATTAAACGTGTTGACGAGGTGTTTAGAGGCACCGCCGGATCGTAGGAGAAAACTGAGCGGGATCTGACCTGCGGGAGGTCAGAGGTCGCTGGGATGTCAATGTCTGGGTTTTGCCCCTCTTCACTGTCTGTCAGGAGAGATCTGTGGTTCCTCAGGCAGGTGGGATGTCCTCCTTCGGTTTTCCTCTGGCTCTCTCCTCTACCTCCTCTGATGAATATTGATGATATTTGTAATAAAGGGTCTGGCTGATGGAGGCCTGTTTGAACAGCAGAGACCTGATTATTATGGTCTGTAATGCTTTGGGACCTTTCTGTGTGTAACAGTAAAACTATCAATTCTATGAGATAATGTATGGATTGCAGCACCTCTGAGGGAACACACTGAATTCATTCAACCTTTACTAATTTATTCTAAATCAGACATTCATACTCCACCTGCTTTTATTTTGAAGAGCAAACGTATTCCTTTAGACTTAATTGACTTGTTAATTAAAGTTGATATTAATTTACAGCTGTCATCATGTTAACTCAGCTGTGTGGAAGTAGAGCAGAAACTTCTCCGTCTTAATTTGGAATATTATTAACTGGGAACGATTTCCTCAGATATCCACTCCCAGCCGACAAGAAATATGAAGACACAGAGGCTGTTGCTGTCTCTGCTGCTGCTGGACATGAAGGACTGTGGGAAATGTCCTCAGTGAGACAGACCTTCAGACTGGCTGTGGCTGTCAGCGTTGCTTTCTGAGCTCTCAGTTGTTTCTGGGGTGAAATCAAGCATTGCTGCATGTTGGCTTTCAGATATCTGAACAAACCTTTCTCCTTCGTCCCTCCCAAACAGTCATACTGGTACAGTGTCATGACCTTTATCCTTTAACTTGTAACTGACGCCTGTAGAGTCTGAGATGGAGCTCTTGGGTTTGTGGTCATTTCTCTGAGCTTCACGCTCTGACCTTGGGCTGACTCTTCTGGTACGTCCACTCCTCTACAGAACAGAATTGGCTTCATCCTTCCCGAGAGAAGCAGTTCAGCTTTCTGTAATGAAAGCGAAGTCACAACCGTTCAGGACCGTCCCTCTCTGTCCTCATTTCCTCCACTTCCCTCCGCTCTCGACCTGCCCTGCCCCGCCTCGGCTGGCCAAACGTGGCCCAAGGTCAGGCCAGATGGTGCGGCTGGCTTCACCTTGCTGCTGACCGCTGGTCCCAGAGCAGCAGAGAGGAGCCGCTGCCAAACAGATGGAGAATAGCAGTGAGCGCTGAAGCCGTGAAAATGTGCAGCTCACCAGAAAAAAGAAAAACATGTTTTCTACGAGCTGTTTGTGCCAATGAAGTGTTAGATTTCTTTACTCTTTTTCTTTTTAAATTGTGGCTTTAATTTGGCCTCTCTGCACGATGTGTTTAGTGTCAGCTTCAAAGCAAGTAAATTACATTTACTTTGTAATGCTTGCATCATCATTCCTCCTCTTCATCAGCAGCTGAAAGGCCCTGTGTGTCGACTTTATATACATCTTTAAGATTTAATGGGCACTCTGAATGTTTTTAAAACTTTTTCATATATTTACCCTCCATTAGATTTCTCCTTTTAATAAAATTCATCTACTGCAGAGTTCAGCTTTATATTTTATGTTCAGTTCAGTTTATTTATTAAGCGCCAGTTTACAACAACTAACGTCTCAAGGCACTTTGCCAAAATCAGTTTAATCCAATCAAATGGTCAGATTAAAATTCGATTACATATATTCCGGTTTGATCCCAGTTATAAAGTAATGCAGTCAAGTAAAGTTTATTAATCCGATTGGTCAAAATTTTCTATTTAAGGAAAAGCAGGAGATTGCATCGAGTCACTGACTTGCAGCATTCCCTCCTTCTGCTCAAGCATGTCTGTCTCGTTAAACACAGTTTTGGTCTGTTAACCCATCAGAGGAACCCTGTAATGAAACCGGAACATTTAATGAACCCCTCATTATTTAGATGATTAAAAAAGTAAATGTCAAAAATGAATTTGGAAACTGGGGAGCTGATGCTTTTGTGGATTTTTCTCAAAATATTTTATTATTTTATACATAAGCCGGACAAATACAGAAAACAAAATGTAAAGGAAAAGAGTTGTCCACACTTGCTCGAGAAGAAAAATCATATGTGTGCTAAAATGTTGAGTAGAACTGATATCTACTCCAGCAGAAGCTCCCATTCCAGTCACAAATGAACCGTTTCCTTCAGTGTGGACTCAGTGTTGGTAATTAGTGAGTCTGTGAAGTTACTGGAGGTGTTTAGGTGACGCTCAGCAGCATTTAAATCCCTTCACTCACCAAGTCCAGGCAGCAGCTGAAAAGGTTAAAGTGGCATGAAGAGATATTGAAACGAAATGG
This sequence comes from Girardinichthys multiradiatus, assembly GCF_021462225.1. Lineage (NCBI taxonomy): Eukaryota > Metazoa > Chordata > Actinopteri > Cyprinodontiformes > Goodeidae > Girardinichthys > Girardinichthys multiradiatus. Next base: position 51,265,914 of record NC_061815.1, read on the forward strand.
TTGGAAGGCAAGCCCCCGGCGTTTATTCAAATAAGCCAGTTTTTTCTTCTTCTCCCCTAATTTTGGTTCAATAAAGCTGGACGCTGAACCATCAGTAGTCAGACACTTAATTAAATATCTCAGTGGCTGGACGAGCTCCGGGAAGCCTGTTCAGAATGTTAAACATTCATCGCCTCTGAAAGCTCATCACATGAACTACAGAAAGATGTTTGACTTTAAAGATCAGCATCATTACTGACTGACTGGGATTGGGGGGGGGGGGGCTGGTATTGCACCAGCTTGTAGCTGCTCGACAAACACACAAAGTTTTTTTCAATCTATCTTTTCTTTTCCACCTCTCCCTTTATTGTCATGAACAAGCAATGAGACATCATTACTGCTATTAAGTTCTCAGAGGGACATAATATTTACTTGTTAGAATGAAAAAGCAATTGAGAATTCCCAAAGCATGAGAAATATTTTGAAAAAACACAGTATTACTAAAGAATGCATGATGTTTATAGATATCATAGTGGGGTTCAGAGAGGATGAGATGTGCACTTGGACTCGGTGGATGAGTTATTTAGGGGGGAGGTTATTCAGGCAACTAACATCAGTTTTATTTATATAGCGCCAATTCACAACACATGTTGTCTCAAGGTTCTTCACAACAGTCAGGTTCATTCATTCCAATTAATCCTAACCATTGAACAGTTCAGTCAGAGTTAGCTTTTTATTCAAATTGGATAAAAAGTTTTTCTGTCTAACGAAACCCAGCAGATTGCATCCAGTCAGTGACTTGTAGCATTCACTCCTCCTGGATGAGCATGTAGAGACAGTGGACAGTCACTGGTGTTGACTTTGCAGCAATCCCTCATACTGAGCATGCATGTAGCGACAGTGGAGAGGAAAAACTCCCTTTTAACAGGAAGAAACCTCCAGCAGAACCAGAACCAGGCTCAGTGTGAGCGGCCATCTGCCACGACCCACTGGGGGTTTGAGAGAACAGAGCAGAGACACAAAGAGAACAAAGAAGCACTGATCCAGGAGTACTTTCTATGGGAAGGAAAAGTAAATGTTAATGGATGTAGCTCCTTTAGTTGTTTCATCTAGAAAGAAAGAACAGATAAACTCTGAGCCAGTTTTCAAGGTTTGAGTCTGAAAGAGAGAACATAGAGTTAGTTACAGTAGAAGCTCAGTCAGTAGCCATGTCTAGGAGAGAGAAAGGGTTAAACACTGAAAGACAGGACCATGTGGATCATCTGTAGAAGGTGAGCATTAAGTTGTTGCCAGCAGAAGCTCGGACGATGCCCCTCTCCAGAAAGGTGTCACAGGTAGACACAGAGTCAGGCCAGGTGTAGCTTCTAGGAAGAGAAATGAGAGAACAAAGTTAAAAGCTGAAATAACAGCAAATAATGCAGAATTGGAGAGTAGTAGGAGAATGTAGCGAAGAGGGTGAAAGTGGTCGTTATGTCCTCCAGCAGCCTAAACCTATAGCAGCATAACTACAGAGATAGTTTCAGTTCAGATTATTTAATTAAACGGCGCTTATTTACAACAATGTCGTCTCAAGGAACCCCACAAAGGGTCCCACTGATGGTCATTGTTATACTAAAAACCACAAGGATTGGGATACCTCTCTCTGTCAGACTGATTATAACCATTGGAAAAGAGAAGGGGTCATACAGGTAGCAGAAATGGAGGGTGTGTTTGCACCTCAACCATAACTGAGCCGGTTTATTTAATGATTGATTGAATTTGTTTGTACTGTGTTACATGGTTGGACTGAACTGGACAGTAATGGTATTTGAATCTGAATCTAAATTAGGTTTTAAGCAAGATATTAGGTTGTGCATAATTGGTTCTAAATTTGGACTGGTATTTAAAGTTTCTGAAGATGAGGTTTGTTGTGAATTGGTTCTGTCTAAATGAAATAAACTGAATTAATTATGATAAATCAATTTTTGCAGTGTACATATTGCAAATTAATTAACTAACCTGAAACTTTAGATATAGATTTCTGGTTGATTGCAGTAGGCCTATGCTAAATTATTCAGATATTAAAAGTCTAAATTATAAAAAAAGAAAATGGGGAGTGGTGTCTAGTGGTTAGAAAAGAGGGCATTTACGTCCTGGAGAGGCCACAAGTCCCCTGGTTCAAATCCCACGGCCATCCATTCTGGGTCCCTGAGCAAGACCCTGAACGCTCCCCAGGCACCACACAATGGCAGCCCACTGCTCCTTGAGGGATAATTTCTCCATTGTGAGCTCAATAAAATCTAAATTATTAAATTATTATTATATTAACATCTAAATGTAGAGTTTTATAAATGTGATGTGAGCGCTTAGGGCTAAAACTTCTGTCTGTTTGAAAATTAAATTGTCTAACCTGCTAATATGACTTTTAAAATAAATGCTAATACAGGAGAGAAGCTAAATGCTATGGTTATGCTGAACATAGTTTCATTTTATGAAGCAGTTTAAAAAAGCATCTTACATCTTTTGTCTTTGCAATTATGATTTATTTTCAGTATTTATTGGATTTATTCTTTTTAATGGCCAAATACATGTGAATAACTTAGGTTGCTAAAATGCTAATTCTGGCTGCTGAGACTAGATGCTAGTCCCCAGTTTATCACCAAAGTTACACTGATAGCAACTGCTAACTCTATGCTTGTATAACCCCAGAAATGAGTCACTAATTCAGGACATTTGTCTAAGCTAGTATGACTAAAATTAGACTATTAAAAAAAGACAAAAGCTAGCACAGTGCTACAATGGCCTTTAAAGTAAAACAGGTGATAATGATGTAGCAGTTAAGCTAATGCTAAGTTAAGCAGTGCTAATATTTCTTCTAAATATTGAGCTTAAATCATTTTTCTGTTTATTTGTTTTGTTTTTTAACCGTGTCCTGTCTGGCAGAGCAGCCCTCAAAATTGTTATCTGAATGCCAAGAAAAAGCCCAACAGATTTATTTTCACAAGTGGAGCATTACAGCTAATGCTAAAAACGTAGAGTTTATAAATAACCCCAAAATAAAAACAGCTAATGCTATAAAGCTCTGCACGATATTTATAAAAGAAACTTTATTAGAAACTGCTTTAGGATTATTTCAATTGTTACGAACACGGAGACTGAAACGTTAAGGAAAAAATAAGAAGCACGAAAGAGAGAGGTGGGGCAAAAAGGAAGAATGGAGAGAAGGAGAAAAGAATGGAGGAGAGAAACAAGGATGAAGAGAATACAAGATAACACTGTAGCCTCTGCTGACGGCCACTCACATGTGATAGTTTCTGTCCTGGGTGGGAGTGGGCAGAGTTGAGCGGTAGGGACCGGAAGAGAATGGGTGTGTCCGGTTGAAGGGGGAAGTGTTCTGTGCTCGTAGCGTGTAGGTTGGAAGAGGCGTGAGCTACATCCTCCATAATTGCAATGAAATAAACCTGGTTTAGCATGACCTCAACTTCTGCGTGAGCATTATTACACTCGTGTCAGTACTAAACCATCTGCGTGCTTCGGGTAGGGTTAGCCGGTAGTTGCTAACGGCTTGCCAAGTTGCTACACTGGCATCATGGGCGGCGTGTTCCCTGTTGTGAGAGTTACATCAGAAATGGACAACAAAAGTGAGGCGTGGAATGCGGAGCTGCAACGTCTGGCAAAGGCAAGAGCTTCTCTGCGCAGCTCCACAGCCTGGATGGCAGCCGAACCAGGACTCGGCCCTGACGTGAAGTTGGCGCCATTGTTCGAGAGAGCACCGAAGAAGCATGTCAACAAATGTTCGGTGGCTGCAATTGTTACGAAGATGGCAGCGCCTGTGACATCGCAGTCCCTTTCATGACACCCAAGAACTCCGGTAGGTCGAGTTGGGAGGCGTTGTGCTGGCAATTCAAACTGTTGGACAGTTGGACAGAGGAGCATAAACCCCTTCAACTGGCTCTTTGCTTACAAAATGATGCACTAGACTGCCTGTTGCTGCTCAGCTTGGAGGACAGAAAGGATTATAGTGCGTTAGTTGGAGCTTTAAAGAGGCATTTTGGACAATGCTTGCAGCCTGATGTCTTTAAAAATAAAGTCAACAGCAGGTGTAGGCTGCCAGGTGAACCTATACGCATCTTGGCTAATGACACTGAGAGCCTCACATGCGGAGCATATGCACACATGCAGTCGGAAGTGCAGAATTAATTGGCTAAATATCAGTTCATCAGAGCTCAGTCTCCCCCTGAGCTGCGTGTCCAAGTCCAGCTGATGCACCTGAGATCCCGGCAGGCAGCGCTGGATCTGGCGGTGGAGAGGGAGTGTTCGGGGGGGAGTGGTGGTTGGAGACGACCAGAGGGGACAACCACTAGTGTGCAGATCCGCTGAGGGGACAGACCTGAGCCAGGAGAAACCTGAGTGGGTCTCCAAGCTGGCAGAACTTGTTCGAGCTGTCGCTACAGTCAAAAGGGGACTCCAGCACATCTTCTCTCCTTTGTTGGGGTTGTGGCCAGCCAGGGCATCGCCTCAGACAGTGCCCTAGATCATCCAAGAAGCAGGGAAACACCACAGGCTCTGCATGGGGGAGGCGTTGTGGGCCCCTGCAGTAGCCTTCATGTCTCCGTCAAACAGCCAAACAGGCCCCAACCCCTCCAGAAGCAGATGACAGTCATTCACTGGTAGCTGTGATTGCGGTGGTAGGCCGCACATGTATTGGGGATTTTTTTTTATGTTCCAGTCACAGTGGAAGACGTTTCCTGGATTGCCCTGATTGACACCGGTTCCACAGTAACCTTGGTGAGGCCGGATGTGGTGTCAGAGTGGACTCAGATTCAGCCTACTACTGTGCAGCTGAGCACAGTCACAGGGGATCTGGCATCTAGGAAGGGGAGGGGGACACTGACTGTTAATGTGGATGTCAGACCTATCACCCACCCTCTGTGGGTGGTGGAGGTGCAGGACATGTGTATATTGGGGTTGCCAGTTGGATTTAGGGGGAGGGGGGACAAGAAGGTTTAAAGAAGGCCCCCTTATTTAACTGATGCCCACATCTTCAGATCCAGTCCCGTTGGGGCTGTAGCCATACAGAACCCCAGATGGTGGCTCAACCTCTTCACACTACTGCCACAACAACCCCCACTCAAGAAAAGCATATGCAAAAAGTTTTGCTGCCGCAGATGGGAGATGATGCATCAGTGGTGAAGATCTGGGCAGACAACTGTGGGGACTTAGACACCCAACAACAAGTGTAGCTTTGACAGATGATAGTGTACTGTAAGGACAGCTTCGCCCTGAGTGAAGATTAGGTGGGGTGGACTCAGTTGGTGGAGCACAACATTCTGACAGTCTGGCATTATTGAGCCATTGGACAGTCCCTGGGCAGCAACTGTTGTCATTGTGCCCAAAAAGAACAGTGGGTGGCACCTGTGTCCAGATTACAGGGCGCTGAATGGGGTGACAAAAAAATATTCATATCCACTGCCCAGGGTCAATGAATCACTGGATCTGGTGTCTACTTCTTCCTGGTTCTCGTCCTTGGACCTCTGCAGTGGTTTTTATCAGGTACCCCCTCACCAAGTGCTAGACCAGAGACTGCTTTTTCCACCGGGCAGGGACTTTGGTAGTTTAAAGTTCTTTCCTTTGGACTGTGCAATGCTTCTGCTGCCTTTTGCAGCCTGATGGACCAGATGTTGGCTGACATCCTTCGCCAGGAGTGCCTGGTGTATCTGGACAACATACTGGTTCATTGCGCTTCCTTTGCTACAGCCTTGGACTCACTCCATCTGGAGAGAATTAGGGCAGCAGGCCTTAGGCTTCACCCAGATGAATTTCACTTAATGCAAAAACAGGTGATATTTCTGGGGCAAACGGTGGGAAGGGAGGGAATCAGTACATTGGAGAACAAAGCAAAGATGGTGGCTGAGTGGCCAACCCCCACTACTCAGAGAGAGCTTAAACCCATCCTTGGGTTGGCCTCCAATTTGCAAGCATAGCGGCCACATTGTTTCAACTCCTCCAGAAGAACTGGGACAATATGTGGACTGAACAGTGCCAGGGGGCATTTGAGGTCCTGCGTCTGGAACAAGGACTTTTGCAGAGAGCATGGAAAGAACCTGCTACTGGTGAGGAGGGGTGGCAGATTGTGGTCCCTGAAGGTCTGAGGGAGTCAATGCATGCAGCTGCATTGACTCCAGACATTTTGGGGTAGCAAAAACTCTCCGACGTCTCCAGCTGGGCTACTACTGGGGCCGGTCCAGGAGAGATGTTGAGGACTTCTGTCGCTGCTGTGACCCCTGTATGGCTCGGAAGGGACCAGGAGGTCAGTCACATGCAAATCTGCAGCAGTTTGGGGTGAGGGCCCCTAGAGAGAGAGTGGCAGGTGTTAACCTGAGGTTAAGGCACAGATAAAACCAGTGATTAATAAACTACCAGGATTGATTTTATTATTACAAAGCAAACATACAGATATCTATCAGCTCCAATCAAGATTGTATCACCAACAACTAGATTTTCCTTATTATTTAGGTTAATGGTCAGAACCATCACTGAATCAGTGATAATTAATCAATTTATAGTTTTAAAAGTCACCTTTTGCTCCATGTGCTTCATGACATAGTTAAAGGCCATGCCCAACTCAACAAACAACAATATTTAATTATTGCTTAACAATCCATTTATTTACTTTATTTTCTTTCTGTCCCTAACCTCCGTGTCCCCTCTGGGCCCTTGGGTCTGCTGGTCTGTTCAGTAATCCTTGCATGGCTGCTGAAACACGTTTTAGGCTGGTGCTTTGCTTGTTTGCAACTCTGTGTAATAAGAGCAAACATGAAGCATTTTGGGATTTCAGGGTCCCAATGAAGTCCACAGGTCATGAATTCATTGAGTTCTTCTGTCTGGAAATGCACTTCGTTTCTCCACAAAGATCCTCCTCATCTCACCTTTTCACATATCTTTTTGTGTTGGTTCAAGCTGTTTTAATGATGAGATCTTTGATATGCAGAGTTCTGGCCTTCATTTGGGTTTTTTTCAGTCTTTTCTGAGCTCTGTTTATGAATTCAGCTGCTTCATATCAGCTGCTGATGTGCCTTTCAGCTGCAGGATGTTTGGCCGTGATGGACATCATGCCAATTCTCAGAGGTCTGAAATGTCAAACTTTTCAGGAAAGAAATGAGTCCAGCTTTTAGGTTTTTACCTTCAGGCAGTTTGGAGTTGATCTGCAGGGCTTTAGAAGGATTTCATCAGACTAGAAGCTGAAGGATCTTCTGTGTCCTCGGAGAGTAAAGAAATTCTTCTGTTTGGCATGAAAAGACCTTCAACACGGCTCTTACGAGGATTTTCCTGACAGCAGTGATATCAGAGCTTCTGCAGGGTTTAAACAGATACCTGGAACTATAATTTAATACAGCTGAAATAAATAAAATCAGGCACATTTATGTTTGCAGTGAAAAGTTTCAGTTTTGAGTAAATTTAAATGGCAGTCAGAATGAGGAATTTTATTCCTTGGAAATGTGCAATACTTGACCTCTGACCTTAAACAGGGCCTTAGGCACTGTATTGATTATCGTCAGACCCAGAAAGCCGAGTGTGAAGCCTTCAGCTGTTGACCTTTTTTATTAAAGTACTTTAACCAAGGGTTAGGGTTAACCTGAAAGTTAACCTGGAAGTTCCTCTTAGAACCACAAGATGTTCTGAAGAGGCTCTAAAACTGTTTCAATTGATTATCAGTTACCTTTGTTCTCTTACCTGACAAGTTATTTTGGATTTTTTTCCCTGACAGGCAACAACTTTTGGAAAAGAAAAGATGAACACATGAACAGTAGCCTGGTATTATGTCTGTGAGTCATCATTAAAGTGGGATAATTTAAGTAAAACTAATCCAACATTAATACGATGCTGTTCTGCCCCTGAAAGAACCTTAAAGGTATCCTGGGGTCTGCTGGATTCCTGTTTAACTATCCCAATTATATTTGCATTTTTAATGGGACATATTGCAGGTTACTGTCTGCGCAGTGATCCTTATTTTAGCCGTGTAGACCTCTCTATGGTTTTTGCTCCAAGGAAGCGGAGTTTTTCCAGGCTCCTCCGGGTCGCTTCCAGACTGTTCAAGGCGTCCTGATTGTTTGTTTGTCTCTTGGTGTTTGTTTGGGGGCAGCTGCTCGTTCCATGTTCCCTCTGTCTCACAATATGCTGCCAAGCTGCTGATCTCACTACAACTCCCATGATCCCCTGGGGGGCTGTGCTTGTCTGGATGGTGGTGGGGGGTATGTCTGCTGGGTGCAGGGAGGGTTAATAGGGAACAACTGGGTGGATGCTGGTGGAGCAGAGGCAGAGTGATGATATCTGCTGGGAGTTGAGTAAGGAACCAAAAGAAGGTTCAACCTAATTATTAAGACTTGAATAATATATATATATATATATATATATATATATGATTTATTTAAATTATTAGCATTCTAAAAAATAGTTTCAAAATATCTATAATTAAGTACTAAAATACTTATTTTTCTGATTCATCATTTGATCCAAGACTAAATGCTTCTTCCTAGTCTTTAGTTTGGATCACCTTCCTAAAGACTAATTTAACGGGTGCCACTTACATACTTTTCATCACGCTACATGGCTGGCAGGTGAAGTTCAGGTTTGACCTCCTGAACTCGTCCCTGCAGACGATAGAGTCATTTCCAGCTTCCCATTTGATGGATTTTGTGTCACGTTATTTTCAGATGAAGTAAACTTCCCTCCAGCCTCAGAGGGATTGAGATGAATTTCCCCTGAATGCTCTTCACTTAACGCCGGCTGTAAATGAGGCGGCTAGACGGCGACCTGCAGCCTCCCTGGATGCGTAATTGTTGAACTCAATATTTCAGATGGAACAAATGAATTGCATGAGGCTCTTTTAGCAGAATAAACTGCTTTTGCACGTCAAAAGACAAAGTCCGGGGAATAAGGGACCTAATGTGTTGTGACAATAGACGGCTCAGCCACTGTTTATGAGAGACACTGAGGCAGATCTGTTTCTCGGACTGTTTTAGTGCCTCATCAAATATTTAGTCTGATTGTACATGGTCCTGTAATTGCCATCTTGGCTTGTGAATTATTGATGGTGTGTAGCCGAGCCAGGGAGGGCCCTCACACTCTCGCACACACACAGCTGGCTTATGTGCTGTAATAAGGCCCGACACACACACGCTGCTGCTGTGAATCACCATACGATGAGCATGAAGCTGCTCCTGTTTCATATCCTAATTAGCAGCAGAGAATCATCATCCGAGCCGCTCAGTAATTATTTGAAGAGGGGTTTCAACAACATGCAGAGTCAATATTAGACTTTACTCCAAACGAGCTAGCGCTGCTTCTTCCTCTCAAGTTTTGCACTGCAAACTGCCTCCAAGCCTGTTTTATTTTCTATCTTGTTGCTTTTGTTTCAGCGCTGCATGGGTGCCCAGATCCTCCACGGTTCGTTCGTTAGCTGCCAGCAGATGAGATGTGACGGCAAGGCGGTTAGCGGACTAACCAGAGCAGATTGTTACTGCGGCCGGCTCCCTGCTCACATTGTGCTTCGTTCTGAGGTTTCTCACCCGTAAGATGAGTCTGCGGTGATGGCGGCGTGCTGGTTGGGGCTCACCGGGCGGTCAGATGGTAAACGTGCAGCGGCGGGCGGCCTGCCGGCTCCTCGAAGAGAAACGATCACATTGTGAGGGCGGGCGGCGCGACGGCATATCAGCTTTTAAAAATACTCCTCTTGAAATATTGATTTTTGTTCTGCTGCTTTTTCTTTCTGGGTTAACGTAATAAGTGAGAGACTCCAGGGAAAGTGTGTGTGTGTGTGTGTGTGTGTGTGTGTGTGTGTGTGTGTGTGTGTGTGTGTGTGTGTGTGTGTGTGTGTTCATCAGGGCCCGTAATCCGAGCTCCGTGTAATTGCTTCCCATAGTGCACTGGGTGTGGTCAGCCTGACATCATCTGGAGTGGCCAGTGAAAAGGCTGAAGTCAGACCCCCCGAGAGCTAAATTTGTCCAGAATATTCACAGCTGTCCTGTTCAGCTTGCATTCAGCTTTAAGGTTCTGCTCATTCCCGACCCTGCAGGGAACAGGCACCAAGGACACTGGGGACCTGAGGATCAGAGATGCCCCAAGTTGCTGTCAGATCCAACTACAGAAAGAAAAGTAGAACAGAGACACAGGAAACAAATGTCATCACAAAACTCTTTATGGGTTTTATACAGAAATACTGAATACTTTCGGTCATGATCCAAAGTTCATGGCCATAGGTGAGGGTAGGAATGTAGACCGACCGGTAAATCGAGAGCTACGCCTTTCGGCTCAGCTCTCTCTTCACCACAACGGACCGGCACAGTGCCCCCATTACTGCGGCAGCTGCACCGATCCGTCTGTCGATCTCCCGCTCCATTCTTCCCTCACTTGTGAACAAGACCCTGAGATACTTAAACTCCTTCACTTGAGGCAGGAACTCCCCTCCAACCTGAAGAGGACTTTCGAGAACCATGGCCTAGGACTTGGAGGAGCTGATCTTTATCCCAGGTGCTTCACGCTCGGCTTCGTACCGCCCTAGCACATGCTGTAGGTCTTGGCTAGAGGGGGCCAGCAGAACCACGTCATCCGCAAAAAGAAGAGACGAAGTCCACTGGTCCCCAAACCAGTGATCTAGGCTGCGCCTAGAAATCCTGTCCATAAAAGTTCTGAATAGGGATCGAAATGAAACTAACGTCTCTAAACCTGTGAAGATGAACAGAAGATCCTTTAGCTTTAGCATCACTTTGACTGTTGATAAACCAATGGTTGCTTCACATTCTGTCCAATCAGAGCCAAGGATCCAGTTTCCTTTAATGGCATGAGTTCAGCACCACATGAAGAAATTCTGGCCCCAACTTGGCCTCAGAGAAAAGAGCAGCTGCATGTTAGTAATGTCATGGCTCTTTCTGTAGCAGTTTGTTGCTCTGGATCATAAGATTTTTTTATTTGCTGGATTATTTACTGCAAGACTGACGAATTAGAACTGTGTGTGTGTGTGTGTGTGTGTGTGTGTCTCCCTGGTTCTGTCTCCAGCTGCGTTTTAATTCAATCTGTATTGATCCATATCAGCTCTCTGAAGGACTCGGTATCATCTGAATGGAGCTCAGTATTATTCTGTTCACTGCCATAAAGGGCATTAGAGCCTCCAGAGCAGCAGATCAGCTTTCAGTCAATACACACAGCCCAGCCCCCCCTGACCTCTCTGTAAAAGCTCAGTTCACCCAAATCATTAAAAACACACAGCAAGATCTGGCTTTCTGATTTCAAACAAAGATTTCAAACATTCAGGAGTAAAACATCCCTTTCATCCAGAAACATCAGACCTGAGGTTCCTCATCTTGCACACATATGCAGACATGCATGAACTTTGGAGGAATGACTAGATATTTCCAGCTACTCAGCAGACACAGAGTCTTAGCTGCATGTTTGGGTTTATTGGGACGCCATTAAATCTAAATAATCAGAGCCTTTGTTATTAATTCATGAATCGCATTTTTTGGCAACTGAATGAATAAATGAGCGAAGCTAAGGAGTCCCATCAGATTCATCAGACTCTGAACCCTCACCTGGACCGGTGTAGCTAACCTACACTTGATCCCATCAGGTTCAAGTGCTGTGAAACTCAGTGCATCCTGTGCATCTTCTTTGTGGTTGGCAAACTAGGGTTAGGTGAATCACTGCCACCTACTGGCCTGGAGTGTTTGTAGCACTATGGCACTGAAATGAGAAAAGTATGATTAAACAATTATTTGTTCTGAAATAATGAAATTGCCCTGATAATGTCTTTGTTTAATGATGTTCTCAAAAGGAGATAGAGGAACAACAATCCTTTTAGAAAAACATCTGGACCCTAGAAACTCCATCATACTTTACTGATGTGGACATTTAAGTGAACGATTTTACTCCCTAAACTGATCAGATGTTAGTCTGAACTCACAGATGAATTATCAAATCAAACGGTTATTAGAGGAAAATGTTGATTTGTTAGAGATTTGTTTTTTGTAGTCAATCTAAATCTATAAATATATTTAACCTGATAGAAATTAGGTAGATACGACGTAGGATGAGATGAGATACCAAATGCTGCAGTAATGAGAAACTGTAACTTTCCAAGGAAAATGTGACCCTGCTGAGGAACATTTCCTCTCTGAGATCTTTCCATGTGGTCACAGCTCTGCTGGGCTACTTTCTTATCTCATGAAATGATTCAATGATTTAGCCAAACCAGTGAAACCAGTTTACACTGAAGTTTAAACCAGTAAAACTTACTGAAGGTTGCTGTTAGTGATGTTCTTCCTGTTTGTAGTGCAACTGGTAATTGATGTACGGGAGAAAGGTGAAACCTTACATTTCTCTGCTATTGTCTGAGTTTCAGCAAAGAAGTCACCTTTTCTAAATCTTTGTCCTTGCAGAACAGGTGATCAGTGGTATGAAACTGGAAATGCCCATCAGTTTCATCAGCCCCATCCTTCCCATAGAAAGTACTCCTGGATCAGTGCTTCTTTGTTCTTTTTGTGTCTCTGCTCTGTTCTCTCAAACCTCCAGTCGGTCGTGGCAGATGGCCGCTCACACTGAGCCTGGTTCTGGTTCTGCTGGAGGTTTCTTCCTGTTAAAAGGGAGTTTTTCCTCTCCACTGTCGCTACATGCATGCTCAGTATGAGGGATTGCTGCAAAGTCAACACCAGTGACTGTCCACTGTCTCTACATGCTCATCCAGGAGGAGTGAATGCTGCAAGTCACTGACTGGATGCAATCTGCTGGGTTTCCTTAGATAGAAAAACTTTTTATACAATTTGAATAAATAACTGAATCTGACTGAACTGTTCAATGGTTACGATTAATAGGAATGTATGAACCTGACTGTTGGGAAGAACCTTGAGACGAAATGTGTTGTTAATTGGCGCTATAGAAATAAACTGAATTGAATTGAACCATATCTCCAGTGGTCAGTGGATGAGACACATAGAAACTTTCAAAGACATTTCAGCGGAAAATGATTCCTAAATTCAAGTGAATAAAAATCACTTTAAACCTGAAAAAACCTCAAACAGAGGCCTTGTTGAATCACCTAAAAATAAATGACCAAGTTGTACATGAATGAAGCCTCAAGTATCATTTACTCTGAAGCATGTTTCAGTGATCTCCTCTGCATCATGTCTGATGTGCTGCTCAGTCTTTAAATATGTTGTTTGGGTTGGATTCAGGTGGAAATCAATGGAGACCCTCCTCCATCACTCCCAGCATACTTGCTCCAGCTGCATATCCAGGAGGAGTTTTCCCGAGGTTATTCCCTGGTTAATGTGACATGTCTGTCTCGACCTTAGTGCTTGTTAACTGCCTGGATTATTATTGTGATAATGTGGCAATTAAAAAGGAAGAGCTCCGTGAGAACAGCAAGAGGAGAATGATGAGCACAGATTACATGGCAGAGGGAAAAGCATTAAGGTGGCCATCCATTCAGATGCCCTCCCTGCTCTTATTACCCCATCCTCACTGATACACATTCACAATCAATGCTTCTCTGCTGCCATGAACCCGGGCGTAAATCAGCAGGAGGCGGCTCCTAATGAGACGCTATTGGTCTGCAGGACGAGTCGGCAATCTTTGAGGCCGGTCCACAGAGTGAGAACTTCATCAGCAGAGAGATGAAGAGACGATCAGTGGTGTGGCCACTTCCTGTCAGATTCAGACTATCAAAATAAAATCAATAGTTACTGATCAGCAATAAAGTAACTCAGTTATTATTAACACTTCACCAAACTAAAGCAATGAAACGATTTGGACGTAATGTAATCAACACGCAGCTCAGGAGGGATGGAAATGACCCGGTTTACAGTACTGACAAACCTTGAATCAGGCAGGTACAGGAGCGCCTGACAGCCAGTCAGGGCAGAGAGTGAAGGTCAGCGGACACTTGCTACCTGTAAACAGCAATCCGTGGTTCTGACCCGGTTCTAAATGAATATTCTCTGAAAATAATCTTTAAATTGCACATTTAGCATATTATCTTTACCTGCCGTGTTCTTTACATTTAGATTAGCAGCTTTCAGCTGTTCAACCAAAGAAATAACATAAAAAAGCATTTGTACACCAGTTTTCACATTCAGTGCTCACATTACACAGATTTGATGCTAAAATAAATAAACTGAATGAATTGGTAATACATTCAGACACAGTTGATCATAAAGTGAGCTTTTCAGGTGGATTTTGTTTTTCTAACTTTGTTTTCTAATCAGGTTTTAATGTTTTTCACTTCTTCATGTTCTCTGCTGCAGATAACCTTCAGTCTTTGCTTTGTAACTCGTTTTGGCAAACCTTCATAAAGAATCTGGTTTGAAGGTGAACCCACCTGAGGGAAACCTGAACTTGATCCAGAACCTGTTTCTAGACTTGAGTGTCATGTTCTGTTGTTTCCCTCCAGATTCTTCCTGAAATTCTTTCTGAAGTGCAACCAGAACTGTTTGAAAAATGCTGGAAACCCTCGGGACATGAGGCGGTTCCAGGTGAGAGCCTAACCCGATGTGTTCAAGTGAAGTAGGTGTTTATTAGGCCCCGCCTCCTCATTCTGAATGTGCTGTGGCTCCCTCAGGTGGTGGTGTCCACTACAGTCAATGTGGACGGTCACGTGTTGGCTGTCTCAGACAACATGTTTGTCCACAACAACTCCAAGCATGGCCGCCGCGCCCGACGCCTTGACCCGTCTGAAGGTAAGCCGTCGCTCACAGACTCTGAGAACCAGAAAAACCTGCAGATTCAGTTCCAGCTGCGATGACGCTTGGATCTCACCCAAACAAGTGACCCTGTTGTAGCAGAACAAACGCTCCCTTCTTCCAGCGTCTGCAGCAACCAAATAAAATGCATCATGGATATATAAACTTCACACGCTGAAACTCGACTCCGACAGCTGGAGCTCTGCTGCAACTTTTCCTCTAAAGTTCAAAACCTAAACGCCACATTTTCCTGGTCCCTGAACTCCTAAACCCCCCTTGCCTCACTGATGTCACAGCAGCGCCCAGCTGCTATGACATCAGCTTGGCGCTTGATTCGACCAGCTTTTGGAGCCAAGAGGGCGGGGCTTCTTCTGAAATGTGCTTTGATTGAACCGTCTAGCTCCTATTGCCAAGTAAAACAAACAAAGCAGTTCGTAGCAGCTTTTTAGGTTCCTCCTTCTGCTGAAGGTGTGTTTGATTTAAACTAACTTCAACACATCAGGTGGGAGGGGTCAGTAAACTATCACATCATTCATCTGCCATCATCAACCAGAAGAAATATTCGACTCCAAGCTGCTGCTGTCCATTCTTGCCTACCTGCAGAGTTTCAGTCTGTCCTTCAAGGTTTCCCTGGAGAGAGAGGACTTCTTTGCTGGCCTCCTTGTCCAAAGGTGTCCAAAGGCACTCACACTCACCTGCTGCCAGGCTGAACCTCTGTAGTGCAGGTTCTCCTTTGCAGCTGAACCCTTCAGCTGGAAGTTATTCATTGTTTAGACATTTGTTTCTTCAGCTGCAATGTTCTCAGCAGCAGGTTCGTGCTTATGAGGCTGTTTTGATGCAAAGTGATGATGCTTCAGCATCATCAGTTTGGATGAAGAGTCTGGATGATGGGTTGCTGACAGAGGAAGATAAAGCTCCTTCATATCTTAGTTTTGCAATAAACATGTAACCATGAACCCCTCATTATGGATCACTCTGTCCTTTACATCGTTCAAGATGATCCACTGAGATCCCAGGCCATGTGAGCTTTCTGATCATGTAGCTATGATTGAAGAATCAATGGGGTGTGGCCTACAACCTGCTGTTTGAACCTGTGAAGCTCTTTTCCAGAGTGAGCTTTAAATATAGGAAGTGTATTGTGCTCCATCATGCTTGTTTTTATTTTCGTCAGTTTGTTCTGATCAGATGGACTCTGGAGGATGAGACGGTGTCTCCGTTGGTGTCTTTGTTTTATTCCTCTTGTTTGTCAATCCCACATCACACCTTACAGTTCATAGTAGTTCCCGGTTCATTACCACCTCCTGAAGTGGAACAGGGAAATAATGTTGGTGGGTCAACTTTAACCCCCCATTCTGTGTCTGTGAAGAACCCATGTTGATCATAGTTTCAGCACATCTGCTCGTCCGATGGAGACATTTTAACTGAGCTGAAGTGCATTATTCTGCACCAGATCTCTGCACAATAACCTGAACACAAAGTGAAGTTGTAGAGTTTAGACAGCTACGTCTGTTCCTGCCTGCTGGTCGGAGTTTCTCTAGCACTCCCGGTTCAGAAGTTTAACTCGGTTTGTTTCAGATCCTGTCAGAAGTCTTTGAGGTCATCATCTCATTTGGTTTATCCCACATGCAGCTTCAGTCAGGTGGAATCTGTCTACCTTCAAACAGGAGGAGTCTGTCCCCACCCATCTGGCACGTCCAAGGTTCCAAACCAAACACTCCTTGACACTAATCTGTCAGAGTCGCTATCGTCTGTCACCTGTGAGCCGTTCAGAAACTTCATCAAACTGGTTGTTTAACATTCAGGAGCTGAACGTTCTGCTCTGAGAGCACTGGATGATGCCCATGGTGTCCTGCAGGGGCCAAACGGGGCCTGTTGTTTACCATTTGGAGCTATATCTGCAGGAAGCTCAGGGTCTTTCATCTCTTCCAGACTGGGATGTTTTCAGAGGCGATAAAAAGCTCCAACATCTGCTCCTGGCTTTGTCTGCAGTTGCTCAGAGATAAAACTTCCCACTGCCTGCTCCGTGTCTTTGTGTCCCCACCCCCCCCCCCCCAACCTCTCTGTGGGCTTTTTGTTTACGGCTCCAACAAAGGCAGCAGGAATGAATGAGGAGGTTGCGGTCGGCTCCTCGACCCTCAGCAGCAGCTGCAAGGTTTGTTTTGGTCCCCAACGAGTCCCCTGAAATAAATACTTCCTGTCCCAACTTTAATCCTGATCCTATTAACGTTGCCGTTTCAAACCAGGAACCTTTGTTCCTGCAAAACAGCTGAATGAGCACGTTGTAAGAGCTAGGACTTCATCATCTCTGATCTTTGACTTTTCTTTCTGAACTGTCTCAGCTTCCTCAGAGCTGGAAAACTCAATTAAAATCCAGTTTTTCTGTAACATCTTCCATTAACTCCTCTCCATAGAAACTCATCACTCCATTAATATCACTGAGAGTTGGAGCCTCTGAACACAGCTTTATAGATCACATCTCACGGAGCCTTGACCGGAACGTCGGGATCATCCTCCTAATAAAACATCTCCATTCCAGGAAAAAGGCAGTAAAGCTGCAGAGAACCTTCCCGTTTCCTCACATCTCCGAGTCCGTCTGTCTGCCTCGACCCGTTGTGTGGAGCTGCTGTTATTGATTTGGAAAAACCAATCAGCTTGCATGTGTTACTGACTGAGTCTCTGTGGACCAGAAGGATGTTTCTGTTGATTTTGGCTGAAGTTTAGAGAGGTCAGAGGTCAAATTATAAAGTTCTCCACCTGAACTCTAGAAATTATCCAATCAGAGGTCAGAATGTTGAGCAGAAATCTCCTGACATGTTTTAGCTGGATGCATGCATGCCTTTAAATTTACTGCAGTCGCTCATGCTGCTGCTGTGTCACTGTGTGTTTCGAAGCAGCCACGCCCTGCATCAAAGCCATCAGTCCAAGCGAGGGCTGGACGACCGGTGGCGCCACGGTCATCCTCATCGGAGACAACTTCTTTGACGGTCTACAGGTGGTCTTCGGCACCATGCTGGTCTGGAGCGAGGTCAGATTCCTGTTTCATGTCTCATTCTGCATATTAAATGTGTTGGATGAGTTCTGCTGTATGTTTTCTGTCTTTGGTATTGGTTTCTTTTTAACTTTTATTGGTCCAGTTCTGTGTTGCCTTCTTCTGCTGTGATTTTTGTAGATCTTTCTGTGTGGTGGAACTGAACCATGTGACCCCATAAATCTGTTGAACAAAGTTCCAGTTACAGTGGGGCACCGGATCGGTTTCCATGTATCAGAGCAACTGGGTTCCTATGCAGTCTGGAAAATGTGGTTTTTACCATTTAAAAATAGGAACTTTGGAAAGTTTGGAAAAAAATTAAGTTGTGAAAACAAAATATTAAAAAAACAAATCTGTCCAAAAAAGTTGATTTCTGTCAAATGTAGATATTAGAATAGAATAGAAAAGAATAGAAGAGCAGCAGAGTGATTAGAAGACAGAAGCAGATTCAAACAAAGGTAAAAATATAAAAACAGAAAACAAGAATGAGAAGGCGTACATCAGGGCCAAGGGAGCTGCTGAAACAGACTGCCTCTTGTTGCGGTGCTGGAAGTCCAAATGAATGTTTACAAACTGTTATTTTCCAGCTTCGACACTGTTCCATGGAATAAAACAAGTAATTCATCCGATGAGGGAATGTTTGCTGCTCAGACCTTTAAAAGGTGGGAAAGTTTCTGATGCCTTAGGAACGCTGCTGTAACCGTCATTTCTCCGAAACAGCTGCGACTGTCTTCACGTCCCATAAAAAATATGCAGATATGGAGCGGGCTGAGCTGCAGGTGGAGCTGCGCATACGGCGCCACATGAAATATTGAAGCCGGTCCAGAAGAGCAGAACACCTGGTGGGGAAGGAGCTAAGCTCTACCTCTGCACACCGTTTGGCCTCATATCATCACATCACATGCCGCTGATGGAGCCGCTCGCTTTGATCGGCGTCGTCAAGCGGTGAGCGTATGGACTCTGAAGCCAGGCATCTCTGAGCGTAGCACACGCTGACCCAGATCGGAGGGGAGAATAATCTCCTGCTGCAGAGCCGAAACAGCGACTTCTTCTGATCGCTGGTTTCTCCAGAGTTCTCCAGATGTTCATCCAGCAGATAGGAGGAGGGTGTGTTCACATCCAAACTAACTTTTATCCTTTCTGATCCATTTGCCTTTTGTTCAACACCTGAAGATCAACCTGACTTGACTGTCAGAAGAGTTACATGGACCTCCGACGTTTCAGAAACTGTACTGAACCATTTGCAGAGCCCCGACCTTGCAGCGGTGTGGTACCTTTCTCCAATCTGAAAGTTCTATGATCCAACATGATGCCTAGAACTCAAAATAATAGACAAGGGACATCAGGTGTTCATAAGTTCTACATGGGAGGCCTGAAAAACAACATGTTAGGTAATTTTACAACCAGATATGATATAAGCAGAACCACAGAACCCCAGTAACCCAGAGTATGAGCAGTTATCATAGAAACTGCATATAAACATATGTTGTGATTCTGGCATCAGAGTTTATAAACTGCTGTTCTTTATGCTGTTTCTGTTGGAGAGGTTTGGTGGTTTAGTTCTCAGGAGACCTGAAGGACACCTTCAGCTCACCTGAGAAATGTTCTTCAGGGAACTTGAAACCTCGTCTGTCTCCTGATTGATCATCTTCAGCTGGTTTGAGTTGATAAGAAAGGCATTTTAGGATGAAGGAAGGAATAAACCATCTCACCTTGTTCTCGCCCTGCAGCTGATCACCCCTCACGCCATCCGGGTCCAGACTCCCCCTCGGCACATCCCTGGGGTCGTGGAGGTCACGCTGTCCTACAAGTCCAAACAGTTCTGCAAAGGAGCACCGGGACGCTTTGTCTACACCGGTAAGATAACTTCACAGCTGGAACCCAAATCTTCAGTGTGATGAAGATTAACGATTTCAGCTGATTAAACTGCTAGGAAGCATTACATCACATCATTAAAATGATGTTGAGTTAAAGTCCAGTTTCTCAACAGGGGAGGAGGAACAGATCAGTAGTAAAAATGTGAAGAAATAAGACTGCTTACTGAGAATGAATCTAGAAATATGATGTTGAATTTTCTAGATAATTGTGTCCATGACCTCTGAGCCTAAAGAGGCTGGTTTGACCGGAGTGTATTTCAATCACATTAAGTATTGTTTTGTTAGATTTTGAGTAGCTGCTGTAAAGTGATAGAGTTTCAGAACAACCTTCATCATCTGTCCGCCTGCTCTTCTTCAAGGCTCTTTTTTAACACTGAATGAGGAGTTGTGTCTGCAGCCCGGCTCTGCATGCATCCCATAATCTGGCCCGTATGTGAACAGCAGAGAAAATCAGCTCTGAGACATCTTTGTTTTTAACTGTTACTGGGAAATATGGGCCTGATCTTCAAAAGATTTGCGTGTACAAAACCGGACGCAAACATCATTCCAGCGTAACATCAGTGATCATCTGCTGAACGCGTACGAACCTGATCATGGTAAAATGCTGTGCGCTTATCTGGCGCGCACAGACTGTAATTGCACCTCATGCAAAGACCCACCGATGCTGATAATATAATTAATAGGAAAGAACTAAAGACATTATAAGGCAAATTAAGTCGTTCACGTGCAAACTAGATGCTAAAATCACTTCTTAGCAGGTGAAAAATCACCATTTGAAGGCAGCTTTTCCATGTGGTGACAAAGACAGTGTATGCTTTAACCTTGTCACTAAAAACACATTGAATTATTGACACTAACGTTATGTCACTGCAGGGCAATCGGAGCTGGATCAGTTTGATTATGTTGTTTAAATGTGAACATATGCCAGGGGAGGGTTTGGTTTATGGGTTTGAGCATAGCATCACCAATCTTGATGTTATTTCTGATCCACAGCTCACCCTGAAAGTCATTTCAAGCACATCTGCAAAACCTCATTTTTCCACTTGGGAAACATTGCAAAACTTCGAGCCTTTATTGTCTTTCTGATCCAGAAAAGTCTCCTTCAGACTTGACTATTGCAACATACTTCTCATCGGTACTCCTGAACATTCAAAGATACAGTATACTGAGAACGGCGCTGCCAGGATCCTGATGAGAGTGTGTAAACACGATCGAATCACTCGTGTTCTCCGACCCCTTCATTGGCTTCCTGCTTCTGCCCTGATCACCTACTAAATCTTTCACAATTACCTGCATGGTAATGTGCCATCTTACATAAAGACCTTCTCACGCTTCATTGTCCTTCATGCTTGCTCCATTCCTCCAACACCTACCTTCTTCATATTCCCATGACTCGCTCCCACACCACAGGAAACCGGTCCTTTTCCTGCTCTGCCCTTCGGCTGTAGATCACTCTGCCTCCTTCACACACTGCAGCATGCTTTAAATGTTTTGTTTTTATATCTTTTTGTAGCTCATTGACTTACTATTTTATTTGTGTTTTATCTGCATATTCAAATCCTTGCTTCTATTTTAGTAGTTGTTCCTTTTCTTCAACTGTAGCATTCTGAGATTTTTTGGGACTTAGTATGTGATTGTGTCATTAATACATCATGTCCCCTACAAGTTATAGAAGTGATGATAAACATGAACTAGTTCATGATGGGAACTGTGAACTGATGAACTATGAACTGAAAGTGATTAATTCTCTGCTGTTAGAAGCTGAAAGCTGGAGGTGATCCTCCTCCACATCTCAAAGTGGACATTGCTGAAGCTGCAGAACATCTGAGCTCCTGCTTTCTGGTTCTTCTTCCCGAGTTCAACCTGAAGCAGCTCCAGCTCCTCTGTCCTCATATGTGGTTTATTGTGGGAGTTCTGGACCTCCTCGCCGGCTTCAGGTTGAACTCTAATTGTTAGCTGGAATCCTGCAGGAGCTCAAGTAGACATTTCCCCAGAGTTTCTTCCTTCTTCTCTCTTCTCGCCCTTCAGACTCATTGTCAGCTGTATCTTCCTCTCACATCGGAGCTGTTACAGCCTCCCATTATTCCGTCAGAATATCCAGATGTCATTCAAAGTAGCAGAAAGGTCAGATCGAGGGCTGTTTAGTGCGATAAGTAAATGTCATTGCGTCGGGCTGCGAAGGAGAGGAACGTGTTCGGCTGTCTGTTTAACACCGTTTATCATCTTTGTCAAGGCGCCTCCTCCGAAGGCACGCAGAGATGGACGCTCACAATGGACGCTCCAGCCGCCTCCTTTTGCAATGCTAATCTGTGATCCCGTCCCAGATAGAGAGACGGGGATTGAGAGCTCTGCTTTCAGCTGCTGCTGGAGGATGTTCTCCTCCTCAGAAACCCGTCAGAGGGTCAAACATGGTGTTCACATCACATCAGTCAGGAGACGAGTCCGAAACATCCAGGCTGAAACAGAAAGTCTTTATTTTTCTCTTTCTGTGGAAGAAAATCATCAGAATCATTGAAAAACTAAAAAAGAAAAACTTCCCCAGTCAGTGATGATCGTTTAAAGTAGGAAACCCTGGAATAATTTTCTCAGTGTGGTAAGAAAGGTACTGGTTCAGGTTCTGTTCTGCAAAACCATCCACACGGACCTGTCATCTGGAAATCTTTTCATTTGGATGAAACGGAAAAAAACAGAGTTCCTGAAGGCATCACAAGTCTGAAAACTTGGCAGAAAAAGACATTCCTGTGAATCTTCCTCCTTATGATGTCATCCAAATAAGACCCCTACTGAGCATGCTCAGTGCAGCCACTTTCAGGTGTGGTAATCAGTATCACAGCTGGGACAGAAACAGTTAATCTTCTGGTGTTCAGGATGTCCAGAACCAACAAACCCAGTGAACTATAAGTGGTTCCTTACCTCAGGAGTCCTTTCTTGAGCCAAAGATCCTGCAGGGTTGGTTCCTGAGGAGCAATGAGATCCAGGTTTAATCCACCATGTTCTACAGCTGTTCTTCAGACAGCAACTCTGTAGGACTGTACAATAGTCCTGCTTGTAAAACCAGGTAACCCAATAAATACAAAACCACACGTTGGGGGCGTTGTTCAACAGGTTCTTGATAGTTATGCCAGGGGACGTTGGATCCTCAGTAGAAGTTCTGAATCAAAGGTCCTTGTTTGTCTTCAACCTTTTACCTAAATCTGCTAACAACACATGAAGGCAAACAGGAATGATCTTTCAGGTTGGAATTTGGTTTGGTAGCTACAGTCGACGTTCTAGTCGTTTCTAAAGACAAAAGGTTCCAACTCAGTTCTCTGTCATGTCTCCAACACACCTCTCAGAACATATAGCATATACCTCTAAAGTCTGGAGCTATGGTCCAGCTTCAGGTGGTTCGTCAGGCTCAGATATAACAGGCCTCAGGAGGTCTCGATATGATCTTTAGCATGGCTAAAGAGATTCTTTTTATAGTAGCCTGTGGTCACTGAGGAAGATATGGATATTCCTGGTTGGAGCTGGTGGTCCTCCATCAGCTCCGTAAGGTTTTAAATGAAATAGGAAAAGACATGCCTGCTGGTTCCCTGGAGTTCGAAGATTCCCGGTCTGATCTCTGGTCTGGAAGAACCCATCAGATGGCAGAATTGTGAGCAGACTGTTTCCTTCTCCCTCCTCCTGCTGCAGTCTCTCAGGTGCAGCTGAAGGTGACGAGCAGTGAGATCCGAGTGTTTCCCACATTCCCGATTCTCTTCCTCCCCGTGGCTTAAAGCAGCTTGAGGATTTGATCCCGTAGCTCCGCTCTGAGAAACAGGCCGAAGGCAAGAAGCGCTGAGAAGAATGACAAGAAGCCTGAGAGGATGGATGGAGTTAAACGGATTCGTCCTGCAGCTCTCTGCTCATCATTTACAACCCTCAGTCGTTTGCTCGTTTTATCCACATTCCCAGGCAAAAAACACACTTCCTCTCTCTGCTGCCGAGTCTTGAGCTGTTTGGATCCGTTTATCGACAGCAGATCGACCAATGGGTTGTTGCTTGGTAACAACAAATGATCTATAACTAAATGAAAGATAAACGATTTAGGATTCAATTAAGTAGATGTTTCCGTGTCGGGTTCCAGTGTTTCTCTGCTGTTTACTGCAGTGCATGGAAGCATTGAGTACTACCATATTTTATGGTAAAATACTTTATTGTGTTCTATAATACTGAGAGGAGTGTGTGTGAAGCATCCGGATTCCCAGCCTCCCAGTGGTGTGGAACGGGTCAGCCGGTGCTGCCGGGTCGACGCCGCCGCCTCAGAGCTTGTACTGCTGCCGATCGATAAGGCCCGGCGGGGGAGGACGGGCGAGGAGACAGGGGAGGGCTGCGGGGTTGTGGGATCGATGGGTGCTGAGTTATTGCGGCGCTTGGCCGCTGATTTTCAGAGAGCTGTGTTTTCCCAGGAAAGTCAATACCTCCAGGCTCCCTCATTAATTTCAAGCCGCTCCATCCCCACAGCGCCTCCTCACTCCTCCTACTGCTGCACCTGAGGTTCTTAGCCCAGGAGACCCAGGAGGAGGGAAACTGAGATGATGAAGTCAGATTCAGGTGACAGGAAGAGGAGAGAGGAAAACCAGGAAGGTGAGGTCAGATGGCAGAAGAAGAAAGGAGCAGGAGGAGGAGGTCAGTGTTGTTTCCCTGGGAAAGACATCTGTGGGACACGACCAAATAAACTAAAACCAAACTGGATCAAAACCAAATGGGTTTGAAACCACTACAAAACTAAAACCAGGACCCCAATAGAAATAAATCTAGAACCAAACTGGACCTGAATGGAAATTAATCTGGTACCGAATCTGTGGTGGTGTTGCAGCAGGTTGAACGGTCGGGTCTTTAGTCGGATGTAATTCTGCTCGCATGAACTCGGTTTTCTCTGTTCACATCAGGTCAAACAGGAGCTTTGCTGCAGATTCCAGATCAGAAAAGGTTCTGGTGGTTCTGTTGTTAAATCTAATTGGGGTCAAACGTGTTCATTTGAGATGTTTTTCTCCTCGTTTCCTTTCTTCTTTGTTTCTGTCGCTTGGCTCATTTTTCAGTCTCAGTTCTGCAGGAACTCTGAGTTTCTGTGATGTTCTGCTTATCCGTCCTCAGCGGGTTGTTTTCTTGTCAGAGATTTTCCAGAGTGGGCGTTTGGATTCCTTTGGGATGTCCTTGAGATTAAGCAGCTCTTCAAAGTAAAATCCTGCTCCACTTGAACATGTCATTGTTTTCCTTAAGGGACTGAAGTGTTTTTTTTGGACTGGAATGTTCAAGTTCAAGTGTGCTGCTTTCAGATAACCAAATGTTTGCTCCGGTTTTTCTACTGACAGTCCTCCATCGCATCTTCTCAGAGGTCAGATATCCAGATAGGACATCAGCGAATATCTGCAGGTTCTTTTCTGAATCTGTAGATCATGGTAAAAGTCCAGGTTCTGTGCAGCAAGACCAGTTTCCGTCACCTCCTCCCCCTTTTTCACCGCTGCCTCCTCTCCTCAAATCTGAAGCACTGCTCACTAATTGACTTCAGAATTTTTATTGTTTAATTACTGTCAGAGTAACACATGGAGGCAATTATGTGTAAGCGGCTGCAGATCAGCTTCCAGCAGCTGACGGAAACACCGGGCAGCACACGCTTCTCGTCTTTTATGGCTCCACTCAAAGTGACGTTTGGAGGAAAAATGAGTGCAAACCTCCATCTGAACCCCTGACACAATGCATCATTACCAATTTATTTCATTTGAGACAGACTCCTGATGCATTGATCCTCCTGTCCTTCATAAGACACATATCATATCAACTCTTTACTGCTCAGTTTGCAGCTGTAGTTCCACAAGATGTCCCAAAAGATTTCCCTGAACAAAATCAAGGTTTTAACTTCATGGTTTCAGTGAAATAAAAATATTAAATATTTCTGCTGCATGTTTGTTTTTCTTTGTCAGGAATAACCTTTCAGGGGGGTGTCAGATGCACCAACATGTTTCCTCTGTGTCTGAATAACCTTTTTCCTCTCAGGGTGTCGTGCTGAAAGCTCCCATCTGTCTAAAGGCCTAAATATACCAGCGGCAGATGTTTTAAGGAAGCGTATTTCAGACGTGATTTAAAGCTACTCACCTTTGCAGCTTTATGAGCAGCAGCTTCACAACACCAGAATGCAGTGAGGAGATCACTCAGATGTGTCACTAACACACCTCGCTCCTCTGTTGCCATCAATGCTCATAGAAATTTCATGAACTCTGACCTCACAGTAAGAAGAGTGAAGTAAGTCTGAAAGGATTAAAGGCAGGGAACAAGAGTAAAAACACTGGTGAGGTTCAGTCAAAGGTCTTCAGAGCTGTTTTTTTATCCTCCACAGGTAGATAATGTTCATTTCGGGGGTTGTTGTATCCAACTGGACCTCTAGATGGCACTAACTGTTGTACAATGTCCCCTATTAAGATGCTTTTAAATTCTTCCTTTCCACCTTAAATCATCCAGCTGTGGTCTATACAAGGTGGAACCTCAGTGCTTTGGTCTGAACTCCTTGTTCCTCTAGCTCCTCAGGCTCCTCTTCTAATTGTTCTGAGGAACATCTGAGAGCAACTCGTTTTGGTGGCGTCTCTTTAAATGCTGCTAAGGGAATTCACACCCTGCCCCGCCAAGGTCAAAGAGCATTCCACTTTGACCCTTTCGGCCATGTTTGTAGTTTGATAACAATTATCTAGCGGCACAGAAGCAAGGCAAAAACCACAAAAACAATTAAACCTGTTAATGTAATAATAATATTAGAACCTGCAGTCTGGTTCTGTCTTCCAGGAGCTAGAAGCAGCTCTAACATCAGCAGAAGACCCGATGCTGCTGCTATCAGAACCATGGCCAGGACGTCACATCAACACAATAAATTCATGACTAAATTAAAGTTTGTTGTCATTTTAGCGATATTTGCAGCTTCCTGCTTGTCGTTCCCATAGACCGAAGGAACTGACCCTTAATCAGATGAAGTCTTTCAGCAAATCCTTCTTGATGCTGGAGGAGGTTGATGAAGAACTTGTCCTTGAAGAGCTTCATGTAGACCAAGAGGAATTTATCCACTGATGTGGGAACATTTCCATGAAAATAAAATTTAATCGGGCACTTTGAAGAGGTTCTGGTGCTTGGGGAAGGTGTAATGAAATGTGTGTTAATACACCCAACAACCCAACCGAATTTATCCTCAAATACTGAGACTAACAGATGGAAAATAAAACAGATGAGAGAGAAAGCTGAACAGACTAAAAAATATGACCAACAGAATTTAAAGAGGTTTTATTAACCTTTCGCTGTAGGCCCTGCAAGTTTCATCAAGGTTATCTGTAGGTTTTGCTAAAGTAACCTTTAGGTTTCATGAAACCATCCTGCAAGTTTAGTGGGAAAACTCTGCTTTACTAAGTTAATCTTTGGGTTTAGTGTACTTTTCATCAAAGTCACCTGTAGATGTCCTAGCAAGTACCACGATGGTTCTGGAAAAACACTAAAATCTGAATTTTATTCCACCTTTAATTATTGCATCTAAGTTGCAGTTTGTGATCTCGATATTTTAAGGTACTTTGGTCATAGTTCCGACTATGAACTTCTTACTTTCTTTCAGTATTATTTAAGCACTGTTTCAGGTCTTCTATCATGATGATGGCAGTAATAACTACTTGTAACGGGGACTATGAATTCAGCCATGACAGGCACGCATCATTTGTGCAGTACACCTGTCATCCCTCACCTGTCGAACCCTGAGCCTCATGATGCACACAGAGCCAGTATCTTTTTCTGTGATCCTTTTAATTGACAGCAGCAGAATTGTGCTCTCCATCAGGGGACCTCCTCTCCTTTCACCAGAGACACATTTCATATATCAAAGAGCACCGCTGCACTTCAGGGACAGGGACTTGTGGAACTAATGGTGAGTAATTAGTCGTTTCTGCGGGGCTTTTTCAGCTGCTGTTCCTGAAAATAACAACTCGCCAGGTGGGGGCTATTTGAGGCACAGGTTATTATTGGCTAAATGACAGGCTAAATCTGGGCAGATAAACCATCCAATCACAAAGCTCAGAGATTATTCTTAAGGGCAAAGGTAGACAGGAAGGGATAAAGTTCAGAGCAGAGAAAAGGTCATCTGAAGCTCTGAGGTTGCAGGCAGATTTTAGGTTGGAAGTCTCACATCAAACTTAGAAAGTTGTCCTCATTGGAGGACACCATGAGCGATTATCAGAGATGATCCATCCACTCACCTGCAGTTCCTCAGACCTCCAGTAGCTTCAAGCTTTTAAAGGACCCTCATCTGGTCTGGTAAGTAAAGATGATATACCAGAACCAGTGTACCGGAGTCAAATTCCTTGTTTGTTGTATGTACAAACTTGGCAATAAAGCTGATTCTGATTCTGAAAATACTCCGAAACGAGGATTCATTCATCAATAAAATTAGTCCCCATGGACGAATGGATGGATGAACAGATGGACAGAGAGACGGATATCCTGTTATCAAGGTGTTTTGGGATTAAATAAGCAAGACTGAAATATTCAAAGTTCCTGTTCAAATCTTGCTGGATAGATGTTGATAGATGGAGGAACGAAACTGCAGATCAAGGATGGGATGAAAGGATGCTTCCCTCAGCCGACATCTTGTGGACACTCCAAAACAAATCAGCATGTTGACCGTCAGTCAGCCCCCGTCTATCTCCTCCTCATCATGACCGGTGGGCGGCAAGGTCGAGGGCCGCACTCGTCCGCGTCAATCACTGAGATGCAGCCGGAGCGTCGTCCAGGGAGCCGCTTGCTTCAAATGGAATCTGTCCTCCATCCAGGATGATCAGAGCAATACAGCAGGAGGCCACGCAGCGTCCGTCTGCTCATCATGGACATGTGTGTTCCTGCCACAAACCCATCACCGTGGAAACCGAGAGGTAATGGTGGCCTGGTCTCAATCTGTTTCCTGAGGGCACACTCCATATTCGACTGAGAAATTTGTGCAAATCAGCAGTGTGGATGAGCTGTCAGAGGGAAACGGAGATGAATAAACAGCAGACAGGATGAAGATGAACCTGCTGAGATGTTCCAGTAATCCATCAGATGAGGATCACACCAGCAGACCTGTTTGAATGTTTAGCGTGCTTTTGTTTTGTAGGTGTAAACTACATAGGGAAGCAGGGTGTCCCAGCATCATTTTTGCTTCTAGTTAAACTGGTTTTCCTGGTGTGACTGGTTTTGTTTGACTTCCCTGTCTGAAGGCCATCACACACCGTCAATCACGCTGCAGCTCCTACATCAGGCTGCAGAAGTTACACACATGATTTCATGGTTTCTGCAGGAAGTCTGCATCTCTGCTGCACGCTCAGCCCTCGTCTCCTCTGAAGCTGCAAATCTACCATCGGTAAATTAGTTTAACATGTTGCCCCCCTCTCTGCTCCTCTTCCTCTTCTAGGTCTCTTAGCTGCCTAATCAGTGAGCGAGCCCATCAGCAGGACGCCGACCAACCGTTTGATCCCTTTCACAGCGAGTGGAGAGCAGAAAGCAGAGAGCACCATAAACACTTGATTAAATATGGGAGGAATCAGCCTCTCGCCTCCTCTGCTCCTCACAAGGAGCATCAGATGGCAGCAGAGCAACGGCTCTGCGTCCCTGCACAGAAAGAGGAGCACAGGAGAAAAATCAATAGGAATTACTACGGAGAAAGTGGCACTGATGCCTGGAATTGCAGCATATGTTTACACTAAATCAGGCAATCTGTCTTCATATGGGCGCTGTGATGTGAGGGGTTGGCGAGGGGGGGGGGTCAGGGCTCGCCCCACCAGCCGCCGCTCTCCAATTACTGCTGCTGTTTGGGGGGAGGCAGTCGTTATCGATTGGCTGGGAGAACTGCAGGGCACTGCAGGCGGCCAATGGGGCGCTGAGGTCAGAGAGTGGCGAGATTTTAATAAAGAGAGTAATGGGCCTAATTTCTACCAGCAGGGGGGTCGACTCTGAGATGGTCGTTAAATGCGTCTGTCTTTGTTTCATCCTTCTCTATATCCAACAATTCAGTTTCTTTTATTATCTCAATCTTTTTACGGACATTCACTCCAGGAAGAGTTGGATCGCCGGGGACGTCACTGCAGATCATCCCTAAATTAAATCAAACTTCTCGGTGTTCTGTCCCTTCCAGTCACAAACATTAATGTGTTTTGTTCAGATTTTATTTCACAGACCAACAAAGAAGAACAAACTGTGAAGTGGATCTGAAAAGTACATTCAGTACCTTCACTCTGACACCCCTAAATGAAATCTAGTGCAACCTAAAGAAGTCACTTTATCTGAGTTCAGATGTGTGTGATTTTTCCTGCAGCTGTTCTGTTTCTTTCCCTCAGAGGTTCTTAGAGGTTCTTACCAACCATGTACTTCACAAATCTGGCCTTTATGGAAAGTTGCAGGAAGAAGGTCATCATGGTGTGGCGATACTTTTCTTTAGCAGGAAGCTGGTCAGAGTTAATGGGAAGATAGATGGAGCTAAAACCATCCACCTGAGACTGGGGTGAAGGTCCACCTTCCAGCAGGACAACCACCCTGAACATACAGCCAGAGATACAATTAGATGGTTTAGATCAAAGCAGACTGATGTGTTAGAATGGCCTAGTCAAAGTCCAAACCTACATCCAACTGAGAATCCAGACACATTAAGGTTTCCAGCTGGAACCTTTTGGGACTCCTGATCAGTTCTGTATTTAACTTCAGTGTTGACCTTCAGAAGGTCTGAATGCAGAGCAGAGCATGAAGGGAGTTTACCTCAGATCTCCAGTTTTAGTACCGGGGTGATGATGATGGTGAGCAGCTTCAGTACCATTAATGAGTAGTTATCATAGTCTTATTAACCGGATCCAGGTTAGCTTCATTACCTGATGATTCTGAATGGTTCCTTATTAGTGTTGCCCTTTTGTGAAACATGGAAACTGGAATTTCTAACCAGTCAATCTAGAGGAAAAATCAGGTGAATCACCAACAAGCAGAAGAAGCTTTGTTGTTTTAACTAAATGTAGGTTTGATGCATACGTCAAACCTTTGACAGACCTTCATCACTATGTTTCTTTAAAAATAGTCACCCTTCAGATGAGAATTTGGTGTTTAAAAGAAAATAGGACCAGGAATGTCCCATTTTGGAGGTTTAGTGAATGCGTCTTAATGAGGAGTTGAAGCTGTGTGGGGATAAACATCAGGAGGCTGTATAGTTCTGCCCGGATCTGACCAAAAGACACTTGAATATCTGCAGAAGGTACAGAAATAATTTTACAGAATTCATTTGATTCAAACTCCAGATTTTGATGATCTGTGGCAAACATGAAACAATGTCAAATAAACCAAAAGCCTTTGTTGGGTTCGAGTCCGGTGCAGCAGCAGGATGTGTTCTGATGGGAAACCTTGCTCCTCAGGTTCCATCACCTCCTCCCTCAGAGTCTAAAAGGGGTTGTGATTGTATGGCAGTCGCTCCCATCGAGCCTCTCCCTTGTTCTATAAGTTTGGATGGTCGTACGCGGCATCAGGAGAGAATCTGGTTTGAGATTTGATGCTGATTGTTGCTCGTATCGTCCCACTGCTTTATCTGCATTCATCCTCGGCTGCTCCTCATCCATTCAAAAGTCTCTTTGGGATCCCTCAATGAATCAGTCTTTGATCCACAGCGTGAGGAGGTAATAGATTCTCTGCTTCCTGTCTGGGAGGCAGGAAGAGCAGGAACTCTGCGGCGAGGGCCATGTCCCTCAGCACTCTGTCACCCTTCACACATCATCATCCCCACATCAGCCTGCAAGCCCCTTTTCTCCTCCGCTACCGCTCCAAACGTGCTCCGACAAATTTGATTTAGCAGCTCGCCACGATCCCATTCCCGGAAAAGAAAACAAATATTGTTATAATGGTAATAACATCTATTCGGAGCGGTGGCGACAAACAGCGGCGGAGCCTCTGAAGGAGACCCCTCTGTGCTGCCGGATAGCTGCCTTCATTCTTATTCATGAAAGCCGCCGTTATGCATATTAGCACAAACTAGCTATTCTAGTCAGCAGCATTTGAAGTGTCAATCATCCTTACAGGATACAAGAGCCAGCAGTGACAAAAGCCAAGTGGGCAGGATCGGCTGACAAATCGTCCCCGAAGTCACATTTGACAGCCTTTTATGATTAATGCGCTTGATTATGGAGAGGTATCTCCCTGAACTCATTTCCGGGTGTTTCTGCAAGAGGAGGATGAGGAGGAGGAAGGCTGATTGTTTGCAGAGGTGAATGAGTGGAGAAAGGAAGGAGAGAAAGGAGTCGTTGGATTGAATTAAGGCAGCGTGAGGTGGCTCTCCTAATGAACAGCAGCTCTGTCTCTCTGCTGATAGGGAGCAACACACTGAAGATTGCTGAGGTCTGGTTCCTGAGCGTTCCTCAGGAATGTGAAACCATAGCTGTAAGCAGTCCAGGTTTCTGTGTCCGAGCCCACGTTAAAGTACAGTTACAGCAGTTCTAGAGACACATGAGGACAACCAATGAGTTTGTTTGGAAGCGACAGACATAACAGATGCTTAATTTCCACTGAGGATCAGCTGAACAGGGAGGGGTCAACTTTCTAAACCTGGAGAAAAACGAAGCATGGATGCTGGACACATCTGGATCTGGACCTTAAACCAGGGGATTCAGAACCTTTTCAGTGCTGTCCTTAGATCACACAATATAGCTTCTCGCTTCATCAAGGCTGTTTCTTCTCTTTTTGGCTTTTATTATGAAGATTTAATTGTATTTGGTGACGTTTTCCTGGGACTGTGCTCATTTACTGGTCAGTGATTTATCATTTGTGCAGCTTGGCTGCTTTTTTTTTAAAGTTCTGCAGAAATGCATTGAACTGGTTTAATAAATGAGACGGAAGCTGGTTGCAGAACAGCTTTAATTTGTGTTTGGTTTCTCTTAGAGAGATGGTTCAGGGTATTATTAGAGACTCTGTGGGTCTGTTGACATCTGTTTGTGCTCATTGATGGAGTAGGATGTTTGTGGATCTCAAAGGGTCACATGTGGTCAGACCTGGGAATTATCACTGATTCAAACTGAGACTAAAAATAATAAAACTGAAACAATTAGACACTGGCATGTAAAACAGGCCAACAAACAGGGGCGACAAACCTAAAATCAGCATAACTCTGAATGTTCTGAGAGACCAAACTTTCATGATGCAAAGAGTAAAACATGGTTTAAAAACCACTGTAGATGTTTGTCAGAGTCTGCAAAGTCACATGATCATTTTCAGAGGATCTGGGTTCTGTCAAGAGTCTCCTGGTTCTGTGTGTCAGACTCTAACCTCCGTCCCCTCTCTCTGTTTGACCCACAGCGCTCAATGAGCCCACAATCGACTATGGCTTCCAGAGGCTACAAAAGGTCATCCCTCGACACCCTGGCGACCCTGAGAGGTTACCGAAGGTCAGTGCAAACAACCTATTAAGTCGGTGCCGCAGGTCAGATGTCAGACTGCTGGTTGGACCCAGAATGAACCTGTCAGTCCGAGCTGATGCTTGTGGTTTGCTTGTTTAATCGGAGTTCTGTCAAGTTAAGGGTTTATTTCAAACTTCTGTGGAGCACATGTAGGACCAAAGCTGAGGTCCTGAGTGGTTCTGTTGGTCCTGCTTGGTATGATCTTGCTGCCTTCAGGCCCAGGTTGTTGAAGAGGTGCTGTGTTGTGGCTCTGACTGAGTTTGGTCCTGCTCCATCTCAGAGGAGAGGGAGGGAGGTTCGTGTTGTTTCTCATTTGTGTTTTTTTTTTTTCCTTTTGATTTGAGAAAATAATAATTTTAAACTGATGTATAAAAACCCTGACCCATCAATCAATCTGCCAGTTCTTCCTTCATCAGATCTCTTTCTAGTCAGTAAGCGGTTAAAAACAGAAAACTCTCACGGCCTGTAAACGCATCACCCAGCAGCATGTTCTTCGCTTTGGGTCCAGTAAAAGCCAGGTTTTGACGCGTTAACGAGGACAATCTTTGTATCTTCTTTGTTTCATGTGGAATTCTTGACTCCTTCCTGCATAAAGGAACCTGCAGTAGCTTCCTATTATATTTAATGGTTGAATAAGGCAAAGTGCAAATGAATTTAGATGCATTAGGAGAAAAAAATCAGAAGGTCAGCCCTTAACCTGTAAATTTGCATCAGATCGGCCCATGAAGGAATCTTGGTTAGGACTGGAACATGGATGGAGCTGTGAAAACAGAACCGAACATCTGAAGCACCAATATGAATCCTTTTGTTTTTCTTTTCCAAAGCAACTGGGATGAATCGGAGTCAGGCGGTCTGGATTTTACCTTGTTTCATCACTTGGTTTCTCCTCAGCGAACCTTGCTTAGAAGGTTTGAATGAAACCAGCAGAGTGTGTTTTCCTCTCCATGTTTTCTGTAAATAAAGAATGAGTTTAAACCTGTCAATTATTTGACAAACATTCATAATCTAATCATTTCTGCACATCTGCATCTGCTAAAACTATTTTAGTTTTGCTTCTGTGATCATTTCCAGCTGTTTCCCTCGCATCCACACTTGCTGATATCCAGCCATCCCCGTCCATCAGAATATCTGACCTCAAAGTTGTTGGTGTAAATTATTACACCACAGACAGACAGAACCAAAAGCACAAAGAAAATGTCCACAAATCTTCTCTGGAATGATAAGAAAAGATTCTTTATAGCTTAATCGTCGTAAGATTTACCTCTGTGTCCTGTGAGGATGTGAGGATGATGATTCTGCTGTTGATTTGACCTGTTTTATAAAAATAATAAGTTCATTTTGAAGGCAGAACATAGCTGTGCTCAAACGTTCCCAGCTTCATGTGAAGCTTCAGCACCGTAGTTCTGTTTCTGGGCAAAAGAGAAGCTCAGGTGATGTGAAACCAAGCCAGTAAAGCCGTCAGGATGCTGCACTCGGACATATATTTAGATGCACTCAGTGAGCAGCCATCAGGTGTCTTGGCTAGCATGAAGAAATTGTTTGTGCTGCAGCCGCCTGCGATGAGGCTAACTGAGGCAGATTCTTGGAGGCAGAAAGCAGCAGGGGCCGCCGCCGAGCCTCAGATGGACCCTGACACTCCAAAGCAGCTGCCAAATTGAAACCATTTATCAAAATCTGACATTGGAGATCCAGTCCCTAAAAAAGCAGTTTATTTGTAAATTGATACTAATAGTGAGCACACATTGTCTGGCCTGTGCGATGGCCTGATTTACAGCCTGCTCTGCTCCCTTTTAAATATTTATTTATTCAAAAGAAAACTCAATAAGCCCTCAGATCGTCTTGCTCCCAGACGTTCCAAAAGGATCTGAATCACAGTTGGGGGAGGAGAGCTGCTTTGTGAGCTGACAGAGGAGCATGTCGGCTGTGAGCGAGCAGCGACGGGTTAACTCGAGCTGTCACTTCCCTTTAGTTTTCACCTGCAGCTGCCACTCCACCAAAGGAAGCAGAAGAGATGGAGGGAGATGTATGGACAGGCGGCACTATGCACGGCAGATTGATTCGTTGTTGGCGTCAGGTGAAGGATGATGGTTCCAGCTTGCAGGGAAAGATGGTTAACCTGAACCAAAAGCAAATATGGGAACAACTGTGAGGCTTATTTAACTGAGCGATGGAAATGTGCAGTTTACAAACGGAACCTATCAGACAGGTCCCATCTATATGGTGATAAACCTTGAAAAAATCTAATCTAACTTAATCCAGGACATCGGGTTTTACAGCTTCTGTCTGGCTTTGGATTCTTCTACACATCAATCTGGGAGCAGAGATATGATGATATAGTTCTGGCTGCGAAGGGCCAATCTAGTTCTGTTTGTGGTTCCGACTTAGATCCAGCAACCAGTACTGTATCCAGAAAGAAACTGACTGACAAGTCAGATTATTGCTTTTTTTTTCTGTACATCTCTGACAGTCATGCTAACTTTAAGCTAACTAATACATGGCGTCATCATTTTGATGAAGAATATTACATTAGTTTAAAATAAATACCATAGCAGCTTTATTTATAAAGCACTTTAAATCAAACCAAGTTTCACAAAGTAAACAAATCCTGAATTATTTGACCAATCCTGAGGTGTTTGGGGTTAGCTGCTGTTGTGTAAAAACTAGCATATGCTAAAATTAGCCAGCTTTTCATTTCCAAATTAAATATTTCTTATTGTCCATGGCTTCACATTAACTCATCATTTAATTGAACTGGAAATCAAATATCTTTTATCTTTAATTATTCTGTTTGCTCAGTCGAACTGAAGCTGTAAGTCCAAATACTGTTAGCATAATTTGGCTTAAAGAACAAGATTTAAAAATGTTATTGCACTAGTCTCTTTTTATTACCATAGTAATGTATTCCTTTATTTAAAATAACAATCATGATAAAAACACAACCCTATAATGTTTTTCTGTAATCTACTTCTAAAATGTAATCTTTGTATTAATGGATTAATAACTGCACTCTATTCTATTAATAAAAGCTATTATAAATATATTTACCTTATATATATTTTACCTTATTTATATTTTATGTTTGTTTTATGGCAATAAAACAACATTAGACTGAAATAATGATTATTTGAGATGTTAAATAGGGACAATAAAAGTGTTTTACTTTTCAAATAAAGAGATTAAGTATTTGCTGGCACATTTGTGTATTTAGCAGGACGCAGGAACAAGTAATGAAATGCGTCCACTAACCCAGCAAAATTTCCATTTCTGTCTCCACCCATCAGAGTTTCTGACAGCATTTAAATTAACTGTTGATGAAGCAGATTATCTGTGGTGGTGTGTTTCAGTCTGTTGGATGAAGCAGTCACAGCCAAAACCAGACTGGAGGAAAATAAGGGATCTAAAAGTGATCCAGGAAGAAGAGGTCAGAGGTCAGTCAGCGCCCAGTCGGGTTTGGAGCCCATCAGTCTGACCATTAGAAGAACTACAGTCTTTTCAAAGCTCTAAGCAAACATTATACATTAAAATCTGCAGGAAACAGGGAATATCAGATTCAATCAAGAAATCAATTAAATCAAATGTTTAAAGCCTCAGAAATGTAAAGATTTAATGTACCAACAAATTATTAATACTTTTGATGATTTTTAAGAAAATAAATGCAACATCATTAGAGGAAACCCTGCTGCTGGAAACAGAAGCTCCCCTTTTCTCCTCAGGGTTCATGAACCAGAAGGTGGAGATTAAACGTGTTTGGCGTGTAGTGTGTGCACCTTTAGCTCTGATCACTGACCCCCATCCAAACTCATGGGGCGTTGGTCCGTTCAGGGATTATTAATTCCAGCTCGCTCCATGAATGAGGAGATTTCCACCGTTCATTGAGAATAATGAGCGATGTTGAACCCATGAGCTGAATTTCAATCGGTTTCCTCTGAATGGAATTACCCCCACACCACGTCCTGCTTCGTTAGAGCAGCCCTCCACCTGATAGTCACTAATCTGGAGATCCTGGTGGGATGCCGCTCCTCCTGCTCCTTCTTCTCCTGCAGGTCCATCCATATTTTAGAGGGATTGGGGGGCGGGTTGTATCTATAGGACTGTGCTCAGGGTGATTTATCATTGTTAAGACCGCTGTCTGATGGCTTCTCCTCCAGGGTCACGCTGATCCCTGCTTGCCTCGCACCTCCTCAACCACAGAGTCGGCCCCCCATAATTATGCCCCAAGAAACCAGCGGTTGAAAATAGAAAAAGGGAGCAGAAGGAAGGGGAGGTTGGAGGAGGAATATGTCAAGAAATGGACAGAAGAAGGGCAAGAGCATGATGGCCACAAGGGTGCAGCTGCAGGGAGGTGTTCCTCTGCTGCTTTTAGGAAGAAAACCCCAAATTCAAATGCTGATTTGAATTATTTTAGTTATAGAGACAAACCTGAAATAATTATGCTTCTCACAGCCAGCTGGTACTGCTGCTGAATCAAGTTAAAGTTCTGGACAGCCACTGAACTTTCTACAGTTTTTAATTAAAAACATAAATGATGATTCATTGTTTAGTTCTTCATTTAAAATACAGTAAATAAAATAAGAAGCTTCTTCAGTTTTAGATTGTTTAAACTTCCTGATGGCCTGAAGTGAATGAACCAATCAGTAGCCTCTATTTCTCTGGTGGTTTACATCCTGCCCAATCACTGCCCTGACCTCCTCCTTGTCACTGGGAGGTGTGGGTCTGTGATAAGAGCTGATGATGGCGATAACTGGGAGCCAGTGCATTACCAGATCGATCCGAGCTGGACTTTCAGCTCCACTAAAGCGGCTGGCACTCTGGTTGCTGGCACTGGCTCTGAAAAAAATCCGATGGACCCGTGTATGTGTGTGTGTGTGTATGTTCCTGTCTTGGCATCACAGTGAGACCATTTTCCTGATTTCACCATCAAATTGAGGACCGTTTGTACCAAAGTGAGGACATTTTGCTGGTCCTCACGACCTATTTTGCTAACAGTTAGGTTTAGGACTAAGATGTGAATTGAGTTTAGGTTCAGGTTAGGGTTAGACATGAACTGGTAATGGTTAGGTTTAGGATTATTGTCAGGGTTAGGGCATAGAAAGGGTTGAAAATGAATGGAAGTCAATGGGAGTCAACACATGGTCCTCACTACATATAGCAAAACAAGAGTGTGTGTGTGTGTCAGTTAAGAGGCAATTAGCAGTTCTGAGAGTTGATCCATGAGCAGCAGCACAAACGGAAACTGATGCCTGAAACTGTCAGAGAGGAGGAGGAGAGAAGAGAGAGGAGAAACAAAAGAAGGGGAAAGAGAGTAATAATAATAATAATAATAATAATAATAATAATAATAATAATAATAATAATAATAATAATAATAATAATAATAATAGAGACTTTATTGATCTCACAGTGGAGAAATTGTCCTCTGCATTAAAGCCATCCCTTAGAGAGCAGTGGGCTGCCACTGTGTGGGGGGCATTCAGGGGTTAAGGGTCCTGCTCAGGGGCCCAGAGTGGCAGGCTGTGGGATTCGGACCAGGTTACTTGTGACCTCTCCAGGATGCAAATTCTCTGCTCTCTCTCCACTAGGCCAACACACTCCTAGAGAGGAAGAGAGGGGACAGAAGGGGGCTGGGGAGGAGGAGGAGGAGAAGCATTAAAAATGAATGAAGGATTCTGTTTGTTTTTTCAGTCTGGTGTTTTTTCCCATTTCACTTGTTCTCAGTAACTACAGAGAAACATCAGCTGCTAAATGTGGACCCTAAGGTTCCTGAGGGACCCTGTGGCTTCTAGGGGACCTTGAGACTCCTAGGTGACCCTAAGGTTCCTGAGGGAGCCCGTGGCAATTGGTCCTGTCTATTGCTGCTGTTTGATGAGATCAGGAGTCAATGACCGATGAGAACACAAACACAACAGGCACGAACACCCTCACACAAACACACTCACACACTCCCCTTCACAGGTAGCTCAAAAGACACACTTCCTGTGAGAGTGACGAGAAGCAGCGGCAGCGAGGCCTCTTTGGCATCATTAACTGGAGGAGGCCGTTGTGTCTGTCAGGGCGTAATGAAAACAGAAGGTCTCACATACACACACAACATGAAGGAGCTGAAGTGTGTGTGCTTGTGTGTTTGTGTGTGTGTGTGTGTGTGTGAGGGTGTGTGTGTATGTGTGTGTGTGAGTGAGTGTGAGTGACAAACAGCTGCTGATTCGTGGAGTCTCTGCTACTGCAGCCGAGCGAAGAAGACATTAACTAACTTCTGTTTTCTAATGGAGATTAATGAAGCTGCAGGA
Source organism: Girardinichthys multiradiatus (assembly GCF_021462225.1). NCBI lineage: Eukaryota > Metazoa > Chordata > Actinopteri > Cyprinodontiformes > Goodeidae > Girardinichthys > Girardinichthys multiradiatus. The sequence continues at coordinate 51,305,232 of NC_061815.1, forward strand.
ACGGCACACACTCACACTCACACACTCACACACACTCACACACTCACACACACTCACTCACTCACACACACTCACACACATACACACTCACTCACACTCACACACTCACACTCACACACACACACTCACTCACACACACTCACACACACACACACTCACTCACACTCACACACTCACACTCACACACACTCACACTCACTCACACACACACTCACACTCACACACACTCACACTCACTCACACACACTCACTCACTCACACACACTCACACACACTCACACTCACTCACACACACACTCACTCACACACACTCACACTCACACACTCACACACACTCACTCACTCACACACACTCACACACATACACACTCACTCACACTCACACACTCACACTCACACACACACACTCACTCACACACACTCACACACACACACACTCACTCACACTCACACACTCACACTCACTCACACACACACTCACTCACACACACTCACACTCACACACATACACATACACACATACACACACCCCTACACACATTATGAGGACTTTTCGGTTACTTCCATTGACTTCCATTCATTTTCCTTGATTTTTAGTGCCTAATCCTAACCAGTTAATACCTAACCCTAACACTAACAATAACTCAATTCATACCCTAGTCCTAAACCTAACCCATGTCCCAAGAACGGAATTTGAAAAAGTGAGGACCAGGAAAATGTCCTCACTTTGTCAAAATGTCCGCACTTTGCAATAAAAATACGAAAAATGGTTCTCACTCAGCAACAAGTACAAGAACACACACACACGCTCGCACACACACACACACACACACACCCCTACACACAGACACAGGGTAACACACACACACAGAAGAGAAATAAATAAAAAGAAATAGGAGCAGGAGGATAGAGGAAGAAGTATGACAGGATGATGGGAAAATGGAGGACAGGATCAGAGGAGATAATGTCATGTTTGACCGGATTTTAAAACAAGGCTGTCAGAGAATTTTCTGGATTCTTCCTCATTCCGACTGCACGAACGGACACTCAGCTTAGATGTTGAGGTGATCTTCCAATAATCTCCACTAAATATGCTGAAACACTTTGATTCATCTGTCCAAAAAGAGGCTTGTTGTTATATTGATGGAGGAAAAGTCCCCAGACTCCACCCTGTCCTGACAGCTCCAACCCATGAACCCTGGTCAGTCTGATAGGATCCCCAGAACATGAGCCAGGATGCTTCCATGTTTTTCTCTAAAGGAGCTGCTTTTCAGAAACTTCCAGGGCATTTCTCTGAGTCTGGAAGTTACCCACAAGAGATGGGAACAAGACTGGAAAATGACCAGTAATAAACCTGTAGACAGAACCAACATCAGAATGCACAGAATGTCACCCGGAAAACCTCCCTGCTCTGGAGCTGTTGTACCAGGAGGTGGGTTTTGCTCCCAGAAAACATCTGAGCGTGTCAGAGCGTCTCCTTAAGGTCAACTTCAGTCGTGGGAAACCGTGTGTGTGCAGGGCTGCGTTCTGATTGGCTGATAGGGGATGTCCTGTGTTTCATGGTGACTGTTTCTCCACTCAGACTCACGGGATAAAGCATTTGAGAGCTGCAGCAAAACCTGGAAAACGTCTGTGGAATCCCTGCATAGACTATTTGATGCGGATGTCCTTTAGTGGGAGTTTCCTCTGATTCTGATGATCCAAAGTCTGACTGGCAGCAGAAATGTGGCCTAGTGTTGGTGGAACATCAGGTGTTGCACAAAGATCTGAGATGGGAAGCTTATCGATCTGAAGCAGTTTCAGGAAAATCCCACTGAGTTCTAAATCCCTGCAGTCCCATACCCAAATGGGTTCACTGGGAGAAGTCACACTGGTCCATCTGTTGGTCTGCATGTATTTTCCTGAATATCCTGGACCAGAACAGGAGAACATTTATATTATGCATAATTGTTATATTTCTTTTAGAGATTTACCGATTGGAACATTTGGGATGACATTGATATCCGATATTAACATTGTATGGCTTATAACTGATATCTACTGATATATATATATATATATATATATATATATATATATATATATATATATATATATATATATATATATATATATATATATATATATGTATGTGTGTGCGTGTGTATAAAATTGTGTAAAATTCCCTTCCCGATTATTAATATCGGCCCAGTTTCTACTTATCGGATTGTTCCCAACATGTTAAAAAAATTACTAATCAGACTAAAAATGACAGGCCCAAAGCGATGTTGATGCGTATATATCATACATCTCTAATTCCTTTGATTTAAGTTTATTTTAAGCTATTTTGATCCTTCTGAATATTTAATATTTTTGTCATAATGTGGGTTTCTGTTGGACCAAAATGCTGGGAAGAACTCCTGAAGGTCAAAGTTTGCAGGTAAGACGACACTTTATTGCTCATGGCTGGACACGGACAGAGTACCAGGCGTGCCACAAAACACAAACAACACACAAGGAACCAGCAGGGAACAACGGAAACAAACGGGCTTAAATATAAAAACTGAACAGCAGGGGAACCAATGACAAACGTGACCAGACAATCAGGGGAAAACACAGAACAGGTTTGGGCTTGGGGTGCAGGGAGACAGAAAACAAAGGACTAGACCAGGTAATATGACAAAACATAAGCAGGTATGACATCATAATTTAAATCTTTTGAGTAGTTTTATTAATTTTATTTTTATTCTTTGTGGTTTTCAGATTTTAATTTACAAATATTTTTACACTAGAACCTTGTTAATTACTCTGTAAAAATTGTAAAGGTTCCAATTTTTCAATTATCTTCTTTATAAGTTTTAATACTGCAGATACATTTTTTGTTCTGTATTCTAATTGTCTTTTCATTTCATTTCATATTTTCTACTAAACCAATTCACAAGTTTTACCTTATATGTTTTATGTTTATTTTCCCCCTAATTATTATTAATTATGATATTAATATTATTATTAGCAGTAGTATTATTATTAGTAGTAGAAGTAGCATTATTTTTAGTAGTAGCAGTATTAGTTGTATTATTATATTTAGTAGTAGTCATGGTAGCAGTAGTATTATTAGTAGTATTGCTTTTCACTTTCAAGCATCTTTTTAAAATATTTTTCTAAGTGTCCTAAGTGGTTTTTCTGCTGTATCTTTGCCATATTGAGTTCCCCCAGTGGAGCTTCAGCTTGAAAACATCTGTCTAAATAAAATATTGACGCCATCCAAAGTGGGCAGGGCCTGTCTATTATTCATGTTACCCATTCTCCAGGAGAGCCTGTTCACCTGCAATAAACGTTTGAAGCTATATTAGGAGTCCTGCTCTGGGTGTTTGATGGTTTTACTGGTGTTGAAGCTGTCAGGTTTGATGGAGGAGGACTGGAAGCTGCAGGTGGAGTCAGAACCAGGTGTTTCTCTGTGTTTTCTTATTTCATTTGGACTCTGTGTTACTCTCAGCTGTTACTTCTCTGAGCTGTAATACCTGCGGGAGCTCCAGCAGAGGCCTCCACCTCCTCACGGCTGCTCCTCTGGGACTCTTCACCTCCTCTGTTATTCCGTCACACAATCAGGTTTCTGTTTGTTAGTTTTTTTGTATTCGCCCTTTGACCTGCATTCTAATGTTGGTATTCATTTCTCCTTCGTTTTCTATCTCAGATCCTTTTAGGTTTGCTTTTGTTCGTTCCATGATCTTTTCTTCTATTCTGCCCTCCCTATTTCCTGTCTATCATTTGCAGTTTAGGTTTTTATTTCCTTCCTTCTGTAACGATGATGCAACTCAACCAGAACCCAAAACGCAGCCAGACAAGAGAATGGTTAACCAAAAGTTTTAATATAAAAAATAATAATAATAATTGGGTAGAAGAGGTTCCACTGAAGTGGTCAGACAGGAAGGACAGGAATGGAGGTTTATCAGGGAATTGAAATCCAGCCGGGGAGGAAGGGGAAGTGGACAACAGGAGGTCTTGGGGGTTCCAGGACAAAACAGGAGACAGAGAATATTTCCACCAACCAGATGCAGAAGCGGGAGACAATCCAAGGTAAAGCACTGGAGGGTTTCAGGCAGGGATAGTCCAGTAATCCAGAGACAAAGTCAGAGACGGGCAGGTTTCAGCAACGTGAGGTCAGGACTTTTCCGAACAGCAGAAGGACAAGGCAGAAATCTGTGGTCAAAAAACAGGCAGGATCAGATAACCAGAAAAAACTCTTTTGAAACATGAATCAAGGCTTGAAATCTGTGACAGAGGCAACAGACGATCTCGGACTGAGCTGGTGACGAGCAGCTGATTAAATAGGAGCAGCCCAGTGCAGGTGAAGGCAATGAGTAATCAGCACAGTCAAGGTGAGCTGAAGGGCTGGAATTATGACACCTTCTTAGCCTTTCCATTTCTTCTGGATAAATCCGTCCTTTTTCCTCTCTTCCTCCATCTCATCTGCATCCTTTCTTTCTTGGTGTTTATCATTTCACTGCTCTGCTGCTGATGCTGTTTCTGAGAGCTGTTGCCGTGGTGACCTGTAGGCGCTCAGACTGGACAGCTTTTCTCCGGATGAGAAAACATCTGTCCTCTATCCTTTCAGCTTCTTAATACCTCCACAGTTTTTTTCAGTCGGGTTTCTAAGCTGAGCTTTCTGTCTTTCTCAGGAGGTTCTGCTGAAGCGAGCGGCTGACCTGGTGGAAGCTCTGTATGGGATGCCACATAACAACCAGGTGAGTCAGCAGCTTCAGATGCAACATCCCCATCCAGCTCCTGGCAGGAAGGCTGATTAAACTATTTGAGGGAAACTTTAAGGCAAGGCCAGTTGTTTTATGTAGAACATTTCAGCAACCAGACAATTAAAAGTGCTTTACAACTTTGGAGCGACAAAGAAAAACGTACAGTGCAGTGGCATAAAAAAAGTAAAGTAAAGAAAAGTTGTACTACAGACTAAAATTAATGAATTTTTATGTATTAGGGCTGAATGACCCCCTGTCAGAAAAATGCAATTCTTTAACCCATTCATTGATGCACTCTGTGGTTTTTGGTCCTTTTTTTACAATAAGGTCAAACGTTTTTCCCTGGGGAGGAGGCAGTTCCTTAGGACTCTGCTTCGGTCCCATCTCAACACTTTGTGTCAGTCTCCTGACAGAAATTTTGTTCTATTTCCCCCTATTACCCAGATGGGGTAAAGGGGGGAATATTCATTTAAATCTTACAGACGTCTCCACAGGACTTTAGAGCTCTCTGGCACTCTAACCGCCTTCCTCCTAGAAAACACATCTTCTCAGGAGAGCCTCCCTCAACCATGAGGAACGGCTGTTCACCGCAACTTCAGGATGTGTGTCAGGGACCATCAAATGTTTATCAGCTTCTGAAAATCTATTTCAGGTTTTTATTGTGACAGGTGAGGTCGGATTTTGGTTCCGGCAGCTTTAAAAACAATAAAAAGGTCCATCCTGAACCTGAGATTCGGCCCGATCATTTAGCACCTTCAGATCGGTGTCCTTCCACTTCAGAAGGGGAAGTTTGCTTCTAATTCTGATGGTTTTTGTTTTTACTGAAAACAGGAAACAAACCCAAACCTGATTTGGTTCCTGGTTTTAGGATCAGGTCAGAGTCATTATACAACCTGAGCGATCTGGTCACATATGAACTTCACAGGAAGACAGTCAGTCCACTATCTGATGTGGGCCAGGACTGATTTCGGTCTGGGACAGGAGCCCCTCACCTGACTGGACTCCTCTGACTACCAAAGATCTCATCAGAGCATCTTCTTCTGATAGGTCTACAAAGGGGACATGTTGGACTCTGACCCTGATTGGCCCTAAAGTCACTGACTGAAAGCTCAATCTCTGGAGTAAATAAACCACTGATATGAACTGAAGCTCCAACCCTGGTGAAACAGCTGACTGCAAGCTTCATCAGAGCAGATAACCTGACTAATTCAGTGTTCCTGTGAAAACAGAGTGTTTAAAGGATAATGTGCATATTTACTTGATAACTACTTGATTGCAGCGTTGTTCTTTATTTTCCTGAAATCTGCAAACAAAACTCAAAATAATCTATAAATATCCAATAATAAATCAGTTAACACTGTTTTAGTTGTTAGAATGAATAGATTCTATGATTTCAGCTGCGGATGAAATAATTGTTGTTTTCCTGGATTATGATCTACGTTTTTGTTTGAATGTGTGGCACTGAGGATCCTCTACTACTACTGAGCCTAGTCCGAGTCTGATGTCGTGTCCCTGTGTCTCCTCCCTCCCTCCCTGCAGGAGATCATCCTAAAGCGAGCCGCTGACCTCACCGAGGCGCTCTACAGTGTCCCCCGCAGCCACAACCAGCTGCCGTCGCTCACCGGATCCGCCGCTCACTCCGGGATGATGGGTGTCAACTCTTTCAGCAGTCAGCTGGCCGTCAACATCAGCGAGGCGTCCCAGGCTGACCAGGGTGAGCCGCAAAACATTCCTACTCCACAGGTTTGGGCTCTGCTGTCTGCAGATAGAGATCAGAGAGTCTTTCTTGGAAGCTCCAAAAAACTTGCAGGTTGTGATCGCACCTCAGCAGGAAGCAGACGGAGCTGCTTCCACGCTGCAGACCTTTTCCACCTGCACCTCCCCCATCTGCTTCTCCCATCCAGCAGCAAACACCTCTCAGGAATCACTGAGGTCATGGGAAACGAGCTTTCATAACTCCACAGTTTCTGAAACATTACACCAAGGACCTGCCGTTCGTCCTCCCTGCTGCTCCGTAATTATCCTCTGTGATTAAAGCATTAATAAAAAACATTCCCAGACTTATCCCAAGGACCGGCCAGGTAATTTACGAGGCTAATTCAGAGCAGCTCAGCGGCAGTACTTCCACTTCCTCCTCTGATCTGTAACTGAAGCTGAGAGGAGAGCTTCACATCTCGGAGCAGACGGAGAAATCCGTGGGAATCTGAAGGAACAGAAATATCTCGCTAAAGATTATCTAAAAAACATTCATCAGAGAAAAACAACAGTTTATTCACCAGGAAAACATCTGGGATTCTCCTGCAGACTCTTCTTGGATTAATGAGAACCACAAAACTTCAGTAAATCAGAACCAGAACTTAGTTCACATTAGAAAATGTGGAAGTGGAGCTGCTCTAGATTCAGTATTCCAGAATACTGAACTTGCTTGTCTGAGATCAAGTCAGTGCAGTATCCGGCCTGCAAACACGTGTTTCAGGTTCAGGCGTCGGAGTCACAGAGAGGATGTGGATCTGGATTGGATCTGCTTCCCACGCCACCACCTGCTCAGCCAGCCAGGTCCAAAATCTCAAAACGGTACTTTATCCTCAAGACCTACATGTGTTTCCTTTTGCCAGATACTCCTGATGAGCATTACCCGAACTGGGAAGTAGTGCACTCCCTGTTGCTGCTGGAAGGGTAAGAGGTCAGGTCACAGATGACGGGTCTTGGTCCAGTGTGATGCGTTCCTGCAGTGTGGCGAGGTGATGATGTCACCAGAGAGAACTTATCTCTCTCATGTTCCGAGAGAGATAAGTTAAGATAAGAGTCTTAATGTGTGATAAGAGTCCTTTTCCAAGGAATAACTTCTGAGTTGCTCCTGCAGCTTCCTCTGTTTGACTTTAAGGAATGATGGTAGTTTGCATCACTTTTTCTGTTTTGGTGCAACATTTTTATCATGCTTAATGAGAGCAGAACTAATGTTCTCCTTTGGTTCTGTTTAAACAGCAAGATGCTTTTTGTTCCCATTAGGATGATGCTGTACAAGCAGAAGTTGCTAGTCATTGACCTCTGCTTTACTTTCATTTTATTAATTAGTTCTATCGCCAAATAAAGAGCTGGTGAAAAAGTATTTACCCCCTACAAAATGCCTTCTATTTGTGTTATACCAAAATGTGTAAGATAATTAAAATATATTCATATCTGACTAACATAACCTGAACAAATATGCCTGGGGAGGAATTATGACAGCTCTGCCTTAATCCAGACACACTGGAGGGTATTCCAGAATGTACGGCCTGTTTGAGGTTATGTAATGGCATCTTAATCAGGTTTTGGTCCAGACTTTGACTAAGCCATTACAAAACCCTCATTTTGTTGCTTCTGGGCCATTCAGAGGTGAACGTGTACATTTAGGATTTTCTGTTAGTGAGCAGAATTCATGGTTTCAAGTCCTCCATGTCCTGAAGCAGCAAAGTAGCCCCAGACTATCATACTACTTCCCCCATGTTTGACTGTAGGTACAATGGTCTGTTTCTACAATGCTGTGTTAGTTTTACACCAGATGTAGAGGGATAAAATCATAATTTGTCTGATGTTAACATTTGATTGATGATCTGAAACAAAGAGCAAAATGTGTGAGGGGCTAAATACTTTTTTACAGCTCTGTATGCAACCTTAAATGAGATATGAAAACTTTGCTTTGTCAGTATATTAAACTTTGATATCCACCATGTTTTCCTGATAACATTCAGAGTTCCTCAGGTGATTATCAGGTTCAGGATGCAGACTGTGTGTGAACACACAACAAAGACCTTGTTTTTCCAATCCTCTTAGGTTATTCCCGTAACTCAAACAGCGTGTCTCCTCGAGGATACGTGCCAAGCTCCACGCCTCAGCAGTCCAACTATAATACTATCACGTCCACTATGAACGGGTACGGAGCAGCAGGGATGACTAACCTGGGCGTTCCCGGCTCTCCCAGCTTTCTCAACGGATCCACCGCCAACTCTGCTTATGCAAGTGAGTTAAAGTCGGGATTAAATTAAATCTGCATCCATCAGAGAGGTAGTCTGTGAAAAGAGGAGGAAGAGAAGGAGAAGGCTCATCTCCCAACTCCGTCCATCTCTGGGAGAGGTGTAACTGTGTGGGACTTTTGTGGTAATGTTAGGAATCGTTGGTCAGGGAACACTGGTTAGGGAATGTTGGTTTGGTAATGTTGTTTAAGGAATGCCAGTCAGGGATGTTTGGTGGTACTGCTGAAGTGAACTCTCTGCACTTCACTTTAATTGGCAGCCTGAAAGGAGCTGCAGATCTCATGTTCTCAGTGTTGTCTCTTTAATTCCTGATATCAGGCAGTGTGAAGCAGCTAAAGCCAACAGTGATGCTGTGATAGTTTACAGTTTGGGTACAGCGCTGTGTTCAGAAAGTTCCCTCCATGAATCCCGCCATTATGTTTCTGTAAAGCCTTTCTGATTAAATCCAGCCCTGAATATGACACTAAAATAAAAACCAGAATAGGGACCTGCTTCTGGTGATGGACAACATGACTCTAGTGTTTACGACTAGTGTTCACCTAATTTCACCCACATATTATGAGCTGTTCCCCCAGGAATGTGGCATTTAGCTATAGCTGCATCACAATCTTCAGTGTAAATTAGAAATATAGGAAAAATCTCTGTAAAGGCTCAGTTAGACATCCACGTAAGGGTGAGCTTCTTCAGCAAGGTTTGATCTTCAATCTTTAGACACATGGGTCCAATATTTAAAGATTAAACCTTTTTGATGAAGTTCGATATCTCTTCTCATTTAGTTAAAATCAATATTTGACAGTTTGCAAATTTGTCAAAGCAGAGGTTTACAACTGAATCATTAGCATTAGAACTCAATGTTATCAAAGTTAGCTTTAACACGAACCCGACATGTCAGATATATGTTTCACATTTAGATCTCTTAAAGCATTTTAGGAACCATAAAATCATGATAATTAGCTGTAGATTTAGAATCTAATATTATTATTAATGTTAGTGTGAGCACAGGTAAATGTTAAAGTTAGTTTTCTGCATGATACGCTGCAACTTAATACAAACTTAGCATAAACTAACGGAATAAATATTTAGCATTTTGATCATTTGTTAGGACAGAGAAAGAATATGAACATCTTTATAATTAGCTGTGAATGTTAATCTTAGCTTAAGTACGCTAATTTTATTATTAGCATGCTAGCATAAAACCTGTGTCAGAATAAATGTTTCAGAGATTTTAAGGACTGAAAAAAATAATTAGATCTTAACTTTAGCATGCTCTAACCATGTACAATATCTGCCTACATCTGTTTTAGTTTGTAGGTTATATGCTCACTTATTGAGTATTGTTGAGAAGACAAAGAAGTCCAGTTAAATATCGAGTCTCTTTACAAAAGACCGACTCACTTTACAGCAATCAAAATACAAATTTGGCACAGGTGACTTAAAACAAACATAGCAGGTAAATAATACTTCACCTGTGGTAGAAATACTGCAACAATAAAGAATTATTTAGCTGGGGAAAAGCTTCCTACTTTAAAGCTCTTGTGAAGCTTTGAAAGCAGCTCTTAATGGAAACAAAGCTTCAGCAAGAAACAGAAACTGTGAGGATGTGCCCAGCAGGTTCTGGGTCAGGACTTTGAATGGAGAAGATATGTGTGTGGGCCAAAGGTTCCCAACTGAATGAAGTTAATGTATCATGTGAGCTGATTTTGATGTGGATCACAGTTTCACAGAGTCTGATTCAGGGGTTTGTGGTCAGTGATACTGGGAGGCTTCAGAATCCGAGGAAATAAATATCAGGGTCTGTGTTTGAACATCACATTGAATTCAGTTTTAATGAAGTAAAAATTCTGCAGGAAGCAAACAGTCTGGTCCTAACCATCCCCACCTGGAATACAGCTCAGTGAGGCGAGGTGTGCAGCAGGTGAACAGGAAGCTGCTGCAGGAGACGAGCTCCAAGTCGCTCCTGTTGGAGGAGCTGATTACCATCCCTGCAGCCAGAGCTCGGAAGGCGCAGGTGTGTTTCTGGAGGGCGGTGGAGTCGGGAGCCACCCGCCGGGAGCGCTTCATTGTTTTGGCTTCTGTTTCAAAAAGCTCAACAAGTCTCAGTGAGACTCGTTTAGATGGCAGTGAGCTCTAACTGTGTCTCTGTGCCAGGTGATGCTGTCGTCTCCGGCGACCAAACAATGCCTGGCCAAGCTGCAGCCTCCTGCCGCCGAGCCTCTCAGTGTGTGTGTGTGTGTGTGTGTGTTTGTGTGTGTGTGAACACTGCCACACATTGTTCACCTCCTCCCTGACTCTTTTACTCCTCCTGTCCACCCTCCCATTCCTGCTGCTCCTCCACTAACCCCACTAACATCCTCACTGCATCCTTCATGCATTCCCGCTTTGGGCCCAATCCATTAACTCCAGAACAGGAACTGTGAAGAAATGTGAGGACTGAGAGATGCCAGCATGAAGCGATAAATCTCCTTACATTCCTGCTCATTCTCCACTGCTTCATTTTCAGATGAATCATTTACACACAGAGAAACTCAGTGGAAGCTCTGAACGGAACAAGTTCCTGTTTTCTAGAGAGAATTCCTCTTTTCAGCAGAGTGCAAGTTCAGATGGGCTGAACATCTAGAGTTAACACATGGAAAACATCTAGCCACCTGTTTAGGAAATGTAAATGATTTAGGAAAAATCTGGGAAAACTTTCTGAAACTGGGCTCTGGGTTTTCTGGTTCCCAATTAAACTAAAACAGTCACAGGTACAGGGGAAGTTCTTTGACGGTCCTGGATCATCTTAGTTGAGATGGGATCTGAGATCTTAGTTGATGATGGTTAGGATGGAAATCTGCAGTTGGTCCACTTAAACCTCTGGATAACATATTCCTACAGACTCAGTTCCATTTGGTTTAATTATATAGTGCCAGTTCGTTACCCAAAAAGTCCAGTTTATATCCAGAACCACGTAGTCTATTCAGTTCGGACAGATGCAGATTACATCCACTACAATTAGATTCCAGTTGTTAACCCAGACAACTGCATCGAGTCCCAAATCCTCCTCCTGACCAAGCATGTAGCGACAGTGGAGAGGAAAACTCCCCTTTTACAGGAAGGCATTTCCAGCAGAACCAAAACCAGAACATAACTCGGTCAGAGTCGTCATTTCCTTTAGATTTTACCGGGGAATGATCCAGACTGAGGAGCTGCATTCAGCTGCCTGCAGTATCTCCAGAGGCTTGCTTCAGTTTCAGGGAATCTAATGCAGAACCTTCAGTCCAGGAGCTGGATCCAAGCAGTCAGAAACACCTTCAAGTTAGCTTCTGTTCTTAGTTGTCTATATCCTGACCATAACAACAAAGAAAAGAACTCCATCTTCCAACAGAAAGCCCCCAGAAGAACCACTAGAACCAGCCGTTCTACTTCCTGATGTCGGAAGTAGAACGGCTCGCACTCTGACAGAATGTCTCTGGAAATATTGAACTGTTCCTTTAATGAGACAGAAACTTGACACCAGCCGATGGGTTTACTTCACACACACACACACACACACACACACACACACACACACACACACACACACACACACACCTGTGCATGCAGGTGTGTTGGTGGAGCAGCTGCTCCTTGCTCCCGTCGGGTTGGTTTATTCCTTCAGGTTATGGATCAACTTTGCTGGACCTGTTTGCTCCTCCAGACCTTGGCCCGGTCCTACTCCTCCTCTCCATCCTCACCCCCATACCTCCCTGCATGACTCACCCGCCTCATCTCTGCCCGGTCTGCCTGCTCGTCACCCCTCGTCTTCCTCACCTCCTCCTCTTCTTCCTCTGCTCCCAGGCCCTTTTTCATTATCTCCTGTCCATATGATCTCCGCAGTCAAACAGAAGAGCGCCTTCGCCCCCGTCGTGCGAACACAGACCTCCCCGCCCCCCACCTGCACCACCACCAATGGCAGCAACCTCCAGGGTGAGCATCCCACCCCTACCCCTGCTCGTGCCATCCTTCCAACCCCCCGTGGTCCATAATGGGACATCTAGCATCCCTGTGATGATGTTTATGATCAGTCAAAGGTCAAAGTTGATCCATAACTGAAGTTATTCCCATTGGCTTCCCGTGAGCAGAGCAGGGAGTTCAGTTAGCATCAGACTAACTCAGAGATATTTAGAAATGTTTTCCTAAGTAGGTTAAAACAACTCTGACGTCTCAGAGATCTGTAGCAATCTGGTAGAGTTTATTTATTGGTCCTCTGCAGCTTCTAAAGGGCAGCACACCGGCGAGCCCAGACATCCATCAGACGATCAGAAGTCCCTAATATTCCTTGAAAGAACCACGACGGTTGATGCCTCAGTGGTCCTCCTCCAACATGTTCTGTTCAGGAGTATCAACCCTCCTGAACAGAAGATGAAACCATTTCAGGTCTTCCTCTGTACACTTTGGTCATTCTTCTTCTATGGTTGTATTATGGGCGTTTCAGGTGGCAAAATAGCTCAAAATTCTTGTCCCAAAATCTTTTTATCGATATTTCCTGGAGATGGATTTGTCATGAGGTGAAATATTCTAGAGAGAAATCAAGTTTGACTGAAGATATGAATAAGAATGCTAAACTAAATTCATTTTAGTGTAGTAAATCATTTATGTTTCCTATGGTAGGCCATGCCACCTCCATGACGCGTGCGATGGTTGTGAAAACGTCATTCGATGCTTGTCAACAGACGCATTGCGACACACTCCCCTTGAAGCTGAGGGCCAGGTCCCCATGTGGGGCCACAGAAGCAGAAGCACATTGTTTTTTATAAAAATATTTGATATAAAAAAAACTTAATTCAGCACCAAGGTTGACATTTTAGTTCAGGAAGAACTGCATGAATGTTTGGGCCTTACCTAAGATTTTTGCAGAAATGTTGCCATAAGAGAGAATTTTGTATGATTTTAATAACTATCCTAAAAATATATGTTAATATTTTTGTATGAAATTCTCTTATTTAATTGTATAGTTTTAAGTTGATCTCTCATTATATACTTTTAATAATTTAATATATAATTTAGAGGAAAAACTAAAAGATTAATTGATGCAACGGGTAAATAAATCATTTCAGTTTCACTTAGTTATATTTCAGTATCGATTTCAATTTAATGAAGCTTTTGTTTTATGAAAAGAAGCTGTTAACAAACATAGAGAATGATTTTAATATCTAATTATTTCAGGATAAATCACATATAAATTATTAATTCTTTATTAAATCTTAAAACTGATCAAATATATTTTCTCAGATTATTTGAATTATTTGTATCTGTAGTCTTTTAACAATTGAATAAAATCTTTTAAATAATTGAGTTAGATTTTTTTCTGGGACGCAGTAAAATCTGACAGGAACGTTGGTGTGTTTTTCAGCCATGGCCGGTCTCATCGTGCCCCCCATGTGAGGACGCCTCAGAACGGACCAGGCCCCCTCTCTGCAACCCAGAACCACCGCTACTTCTTTGTTTCTTCCAGCACCAGCAGACCATGTCACACTCCCCCGCTGGCGGATCAAAGCGGCATTCTGTGGATATTCGGAGCGGGACGCTTTGTGGACCGGACTGTCTTCAGCTGGTTCTGTTGTTCTGAGACACTAAACTGAAACTGAATGGGAAGCAGATGTGTCCAAGGGGAGCTTTGGTTTGGAGAAACCTGCAGAAAATCACAGCTGAGTTGAAGGACAACCGTTTAAATTAAACCCAAATTCTGATTAAAACACCCAGAAGTAAAGCATGAAACATTTTCAGCCTTCAGAGATTAACAACATGTAGCTCTCGTATGTTGTTCTTATTTTCTGGGTTTTATCTTCTCCAACTTATGGATGGAGAACTGAAGCTGGAGCAAGAGCTGAAAATGAGCCAGCAGCTGTTTTAAAATAGTTCAGAAACTAGCTTCCTGCTCCACTTTCTGAGATTGAAGTCGAGGATCTGAAATCCAGAGCTTGCTCTGTCAGATTGTGAATATTCTCCCAAAATTAACATAGAGCCATTGCTTCTTTTATTTCCATCAGCTTCCTGCAGTTGCTATAAAGTGGCTGGAAATAAAAGCCGACGCTTTGAACCTAAAAGACTAAATATTCTGGTTCTGGCAGTTGGAAATGTTCCATCCAATGCAAACGCGTCTGTGGGAGCAGCTTTAATCCTGTCAGTTCTCACCGGAACTCCCAGTGGACCCAGTTGGACCAAGTCCAGTTGATTTTATTCTAGTTTTGAAATTGGACCGGGGGGGATCCAACAGTTTCCAGATCTGCTCTAACGTTCCCCTCCTGTCCGAGCGTTTTCCTTTCTGTACCATAGCTTCCAGCCAAGTCCTGTAAAGAAGGAAGCTGCAGATTTAAACTTCCTGCTCCTTCCTCACTTTTCTTCCTCTGATCCTGTTTGATAGCTTCTTTCTGCTGATGTGTCCAGTTTTAGGTTTGTTTCTCCTGGTTGTGTTTATTTTCCATGTATTTATGACGTCAGTTTTGGGGCGTTCCTTCAATGATGTAGGCCTGAACGATAGTCTGGATTATATCTGTAAACAAATGGATGTCTTCATACCTTTTAGATCTTGTAAAAACAGTAACCAAGAACAAAAAAAATCTTGTTTTTGTAAAAAAAAAAAAAACAACACATGATGATCGATCTGTGGAAGCTGCAAGTAAAAGTAACGCTTTCATCACTTTTGTATAAAAATGCTTTTTCCGATATTTAACTTTTTGTATACAACTTTGTGTTTTCCTGCTTTTTCTCGTTCTGTGTGGATTATTGTGAAATCTTTATTCATGGTTATTTCTAAATGCACTGTTCTGGTTGGAGCACTAACGAAGAAGAGTAAAGATGACAGCTAGAATAATATAAACCCAAGTGTTTTCATCCAGAAACAATCCGTGTCAGGGGAACCTTCACTAACCTCCTAATATTCCATAATCCTCCATCAGGGATAAAATAGTTGTCTATGGTTTGGTTATATTCACGGACAGTAGATTTAAAAATGTGTTGATGTGACAGAAAGCTTCCTTCATGTTGGCATCAGTGGTTCTGTCATCACTCTACACGACCTGGATTATTGTCCTGAAGAACCACGTTACCTACTGTGAGGTCATCTTCTACACTATTGTCAAACAAGTTCAGGAAATCCTTGAATTCTGCAGCAATTCGAGGAAATTTCAGTTTCAAATTAGATTTCATCAGGTTCTTTGACCCAGAAAACAGGAAAAGGAACAATTTAGTGAAAGAAGAACTTTAAAGAGATCTGATATTTCTCTTTATTGAAGTTATTAAACAAATCTGGTTAAAATTTTATTTTACGTTGTTTGGGATTTATGTTTTCATTTCTGCAGAAGAGAATATTTTAGTTTTCAGGTAGGAATTTCTCAGGTTCTTTTACAACCATAAGAAATTATGCTAAACGTTAATATGAGAAGTTTTCCAATTAGAAACAGAAACAAAAAGTGAAGAAGTTTCTTAGTAAAATAAAAGGATTATTTTAGCACAGCTTGTTTTGACGATCAAGATGAGAGCCACGATGTTCTTCCAGACCAACAGGCGTTCCATGTTTGCTTTTCAGTACTCTGGGTTTACAGAATTTATTTTTTCATTTTGAAGTTAAAATTAAAAATGTTTCCAAACAGCTCCAGGTTTTTCAGAGGTTTTTACCCAAACAACTGAGTTTGAGTCCGTATCATGTCTGGAAACTGAATTCCACCCACAGGGAGGTGAATTTGTTAGGATTAGAGATAAAATCCAATGAATGAACTCCAGCATGGAGAACACTGGGAACCACCAGCTCCTGTTACTTCCTTCCTTTCCCACTTCATTCTTTTCCAGTTATTCCTCAGTTAGAACCTGGACTTTTGTGGAAACCTCAGTAAAACCGGACTGTAAAGTGCTGCAGGGACAGAGTGACCTGGAGTTCTGGAACGTCTGCTCTGGTGTCTCTCCATCCAGGTCTTCAGTTCAGAAATTAAGCAGAAACGGAAACCTTTTGGATGTTTTACTTCAATGTGAAAGAGGGCATAAGGTATATCATCTTTGTGAAATATGAAATATATCAAAGTATATGAAAGCACAATGTTTAATTATTGTCTTTAGAATGGACCCCCTGGGATGGGGAACTTCCCAGCCCAGGGGACTTGGTTTTTCTGTCTCCGGCCAAGCTGTAAATAGATGCATGTCTTCTGTTCTTCAGTTGTTTTCTTGTGATCTGTGCTTTTTGTACAGAAACAGTCTAATAAAGATTACGTTTGGCTTGAAGCTCTTAGGTGTCTCTAAATCTCAGGTTTCTGCCTCAGCTGGGGTGGAGCTGCTGCTTCTGAACATCCAACCACCATCAATGAGAAGCTTCTTCAGTGAAGCAAAACGGATTCAGAGAAGCCGACCCTCAGGAACCAGACTGGGGATGTTCCTCCTTCCTTAAGTCATGGACTCCAGCAGATCGAGCAGTGTTCTATGGTGACCTGATGTGGTCAGATGAAGTCCGGGTGATAGCTGAACTAAAACTGCTGATGTTCTGCAGTTCTTCAGTCTCCGAGCTTCTTTCTTGGTCAGCACCAATCTTTTGTCAGGCAATGTGGTGACCCTGACCTACTTTTATTTCCTGTACTACCTAAAAATGGCCCTGATGCCTCTTTTCCAATCAAGGCTCCAGGATGCACGGCTCCACTCTACTCTACCTCACTCTGCTTGGCATGAAAGCTGTTGCGTTTCAATTGACGGCTGGAGGTAGGGCTTGAAGCTCCATATCCAGCCGTCAGCATCATGTGTTCTGCAGAGTAAAATCAACATTCACCGTTACACATCATGTCCTCTAAAAACCCTCCCGTCCCTCACACAGCCCACCGTCCACCGCTGCGGTTTTGGGAGGATGTTGTGGTCCTTTATATTTGTTTGGTCGCTTTTTTGAGTTTTTTGAGCTTTTCCCGGCAATGCGGTGTGCAGTACAATCCATGGCTGGTCATCCCCTCCACATACAGCTGATGGCCAATCAGTGAACAGCATTCTGTTTACATCACATTTTGTGGCCCTGCTCAGCCCTGATGGGACCTGCTGATAAGAAAGTACCAAGAAAACCAGTAATGGAAATGTTCTCACAATGGCCACAGTGAGGTGGGGCCGGCCAAAGTAGAGCCCATGGAAAAGGAGAATAAGTTCGAGGAGACTGTAGATATCTACAGTTCCTTTTCTTAGCTAAGTTCCTTGGACCTTGTCAGAGTTGTCAGACAAATCATCTTTATGGTGGAGAGAGAAACCACTAGCTGCCTCAGTCATGGTCAGCTGAACCTTATATCAGATTCACTAAATTCATGTGTTATGGATCAACATGTTCTGCTCACTCCCATCTTCATGCAGACAGACATTCTTAGAGTCATAATGTATCAGTGAAGTTGTTCAAAGACTGAACTTTGTCCTCTGAGGCCCTTTAAAGGTGCAAATGGTTTGACCCACACCTCCACCGGGTCGGTTCAGCCAAGTGATATGAGCCAGGTTGGCAACAGAAGGAAATCAGGCTGCTAAAAAGGCTCACAGCAGCCATTCTCCATGCTTTATCCATACAACACAGATTAATTACCATCAGAAACTCCTCAGAATAAATGCATCACTTCTGATAATTTCACGGTGAGATGTGCCAGACCTCAGGATTCAAGCGATCCATTAGGACATATTTGATTTCAACAGATTCCTTGTAATCTAAAGGTGGTAATGATACCGCTGTCATCAATCTGAATGCAGCACCTTTCAGTAACATTGTAATGAGTATTAGCACAGCCTAACACCATGGACCACATGGTTTCAGCAGCAGGTCCAGATGATCGCTCTGAGGATGGGAGACAAGCTGAGCTCGTTATTCTGTTTAAAATCAATCTTCTGCAGCCAGTTGAACTACAAGGATTTCAGCAGCACTTTCATCAAGTAGATTGTAATTCTATGCAGTGTTGTCCACGAAAAGCTCACATTAATTTAAACCTTTAACTTTTTTCAAGATGAAGGTGATTTTAACAGCGATGCATTCAGGGGTCAACCAAACACTGAGACTCAGGGCCAAAGTTAATTAAAAAAGAGGTGTAGCATGTTCCCTCAAGGCAAGCACTGAGTGACTGTTGAGTCTGCATGTGGGACGTTTTTGCCGTCATTGTTTGGACCCATGTTGTTGGCCTATTTGTTTTTCCTCACTTTAAGCTTAACTATCAGCTGAGTTAAACCCTGAAAACTAAACAGGAAATACAGCAACGATGAGCAGAGAAGCTGCAGCAGCATTCACTCAAACCTCCAAGTTTTACCTTAGACTATCAAATAGGGAAGAAGCCCAGATTATGAATTAACATGATTGAAGATCCAACTAATGTGTTCAAATAGTCAGTATTTTATTATACAGAATTAATGTGTTTTTAATTATTTTATGTCCAGAATGATAAACGCCACCTGGATTTATTTAGGTTGAGTGTTTCTTACCTTTTGGTCCAAGACAAACTCCACTTTCAGTAATTTACAGTTTTCTGCCTTTTTGACAATGCAATAATAGAAAGGGCCTTAAGGGGAAAAATAAAAACCAATCTGCTCTGACTTGATTGTAAGATGTTTGTTAAAATTGGTTACAAATAAAGCCTAAATGGACAAATTTCAGTCTAGATTTTAGACTCGTTCTGTTTTGTAACAGTGAAAGTATTAAAATGTGGGATTGAGTCAGCTGTTTTGTAAATTCAGCCATTAAATAATCTAGTTTATCGGAACAAAGACAGAAGGAGAGAATAAAACAAATACTAGAGTGGCGTAATATGTTGATTGGAGAATAACATCATGACCTCTGATCTGTGTTTGGACTGTTTTGATCCTGTGAAGCTTCCTGAGTTATCAGAAATATTAGCTTCATCTAAACCTTCAACTTGTATGTTAGACCCAATCCCAACCAAATTATTTAAGGAAGTGTTCCCTCTGATTACCAGCCCCATTTTAGATATGATTAATCTATCTTTAGTAAATGGATCAGAACCACAGGCTTTTAAGTTAGCTGTAATTAAACCTTTACTTAAGAAACCTTCGCTTGATCGAGATGACTTGAAAAATTACAGACCTATATCCAATCTTCCATTCTTATCTAAAATTCTTGAGAAAATAGTTTCTAATCAAATGTGTGAACATTTATACAGCAATGACCTGTTTGAAGAGTTTCAGTCAGGTTTCAGAGCTCATCATAGCACTGAAACAGCTCTGCTGAAAGTCACTAATGATATTCTTATGGCCTCAGATAATGGACTTGTGTCTGTTCTGGTTCTGTTAGATCTCAGTGCTGCATTTGATCCAGTCGATCATAATATTCTCTTAGAAAGGCTGGAATATGCTGTAGGGATCAGGGGAACAACGCTAGGCTGGTTTAAATCTTATCTGTCTGACATATTCCAGTTTGTTCATGTAAATAATAAATCATCTTTAAACTCCAGGGTTAATTGTGGAGTACCACAGGGTTCAGTACTTGGGCCAATTCTCTTTACTATATATATGCTTCCAATAGGTCAAATTATCAGGCAGCATAGGATAAATTTTCACTGTTACGCTGATGATACTCAGCTTTACTTATCCATAAATCCTGATGAACCCAACCAGTTAGATAGACTACAAGCATGTCTTGAAGATATAAAAATGTGGATGACTTTATATTTTCTGCTTCTAAATTCAGACAAAACAGAAGTTGTCGTCTTTGGACCGGAGTCTTTAAAAAAGAAACTGCTTAGTTAAATCACTTAACCTGGATGGCATTAAATTGACCTCCAGTAATAAAGTAAAAAACCTTGGTGTTAACTTTGACCAGGACATGTCATTTAAATCCCATATTAAACAGGTTTCTAGGATTTCCTTCTTTCACCTCCAGAACATTGCCAAAATTAGAAATATCCTGTCCAGGAGTGACGCTGAAAAACTAGTCCATGCATTTGTTACTTCAAGGCTGGACTATTGTAATTCTTTACTATCAGGATGTCCACAAAATGCAGTTAAAAGCCTTCAGCTGATTCAAAATGCTGCAGCAAGAGTTCTGATGAAAATTAAAAAGAGAGATCATATTTCTCCTATTTTAGCTTCCCTTCATTGGCTCCCTGTTAAATCCAGAATAGAATTTAAAATTCTCCTCCTCACATATAAAGCCCTTAATGATCTAGCTCCATCATACATCAGAGATCTGATTGGTCCATATGTTCCTAACAGAGCACTTTGTTCTCAGACTGCAGGTTTACTGGTGGTTCCTAGAGTCTCTAGAAGTAGAATGGGAGGCAGATCCTTTAGTTATCAGGCTCCTCTCCTGTGGAACCAGCTCCCAGTTTTAGTCCGTGAGGCAGACACCCTGTCTACTTTTAAGGCTAGGCTTAAAAATGTCCTTTTTGATAAAGCTTATAGTTAGAGTAGCTTAGGTTATCCTGAGCTATTATCCTTATTTTTTACCTTCGTCTTCTTCCCTCCCTGTTGGATGGAGTAAGGGGGAGTCAGGTTTAGCCTAAACCGGCTCAGTTATGGTTGAGGTCCAAACACACCCTCCATTTCTGCAACCTGTATGACCCTTTCTCTTTTCCAATGGTTATAATCAGTCTGACAGAGAGAGGTATCCCAATCCTTCTGGTTTTTAGTATAACAATGACCACCAGTGGGACCCTTTGTGGGGTTCCTTGAGACGACATTGTTGTAAATAAGCGTCGTTTAACTAAATAATCTGAACTGAAACTATCTCTGTAGTTATGCTGCTATAGGTTTAGGCTGCTGGAGGACATAATGACCACTTTCACTCTCTTCGCTACATTCTCACACTACTCTCTAATTCTGCATTGTTTGCTGTTATTTCAGCTTTTAACTTTATGTTCTCTCTCTTTTCTCTTCCTAGAAGCTACACCTGGCCTGGCTCTGTGTCTACCTGTGACACCTTTCTGGAGAGGGGCATCGTCCAAGCTTCTGCTGGCAACAACTTAATGCTCACCTTCTACAGATGATCCACATAGCCCTGTCTTTCAGTGTTTAACCCTTTCTCTCTCCTAGACATGGCTACTGACTGAGCTTCTACTGTGACTAACTCTATGTGCTCTCTTTCAGACTCTAACCTTGAAAACTGGATCAGAGTTTATCTGTTCTTTCTTTCTAGATGAAACGACTAAAGGAGCTACATCCATTAACATTTACTTTTCCTTCCC
The DNA here is from genome assembly GCF_021462225.1 of Girardinichthys multiradiatus. Lineage (NCBI taxonomy): Eukaryota > Metazoa > Chordata > Actinopteri > Cyprinodontiformes > Goodeidae > Girardinichthys > Girardinichthys multiradiatus. The sequence continues at coordinate 51,327,120 of NC_061815.1, forward strand.
ATAGAAAGTACTCCTGGATCAGTGCTTCTTTGTTCTCTTTGTGTCTCTGCTCTGTTCTCTCAAACCTCCAGTCGGTCGTGGCAGATGGCCGCTCACACTGAGCCTGGTTCTGGTTCTGCTGGAGGTTTCTTCCTGTTAAAAGGGAGTTTTTCCTCTCCACTGTCGCTACATGCATGCTCAGTATGAGGGATTGCTGCAAAGTCAACGCCAGTGACTGTCCACTGTCTCTACATGCTCATCCAGGAGGAGTGAATGCTGCAAGTCACTGACTGGATGCAATCTGCTGGGTTTCCTTAGATAAAAAAACTTTTTATCCAATTTGAATAAATAACTGAATCTGACTGAACTGTTCAATTGTTACGATTAATTGGAATGTATGAACCTGACTGTTATGAAGAACCTTGAGACGACATGTGTTGTGAATTGGTGCTATATAAATAAACTGAATTGAATTGAGTTAATAAGTGGTTGTAAAAAAACGTGTGCCACCACATCTGTGAACTTCATCGACAACTTCAATATTTTTTGGGAAAAAAGACAACTCTTCAATCAAGATGGTTTCTGTTTGAACAAGCCAGGAGCCAGACGTCTCACATCTAATCTCTTCTATTCAGTAAATAATCCGCCAGCAGCTTCAACCTTCAGCAGAGAACATGGAGTATCAACAACAATGATAACGCTGCCTCCAACAGCTCCAGCAGAAACAATCAGCCAGTTGGCTGAGAAAGAGAGGTCATCTCAAAAGGTCTCCCCGTCGAAATCCACAGGAGAAGTGGACCCCCCCATTATACCCCCCTCACCCCAGACCCTGACCCAGACCGCACAGAACCCTCCCATCTCCCCACTGAGCCCGGTTTTTGCTTCACTAGATTCTGATAACATGAAAGGAGCTCTTAAGATCAGGACCCAAATGGTTCTGACATCTTCTCCATTTAACACCCCCCGTGGCCGAGGCCCTGCTACTAAACCAACATCTTCCAAAAGCTGCAGACCTCCACCACCTCCTAATCTATCTCCTCCTAATCAGGACCTTCAAATCACTTCTCTGTGATACAGTCTGGGCCCCAGTGGTAACTCTATCAGAAATGATCATGTCCAGGAAAAACTTGGGCCCCTAATAGGAGATAGTTGTAAAATCTCTGTGCTTATATGTGACAAAGAACAAAGCTAAAAGGATAAGAGACAGTAATAAACAATCAAAAAAAGCCATAAACTGTCAGGTACAACCAGACACAGAGTTAATATCAGCAACTAAGTCATATAAACTGACTTTATTGAACATTAGATCTCTGTCAGGAAAATCATTTTTAATCAATGACTTCATTACTGACCACGATCTTGATGTTCTGTTTTTAACAGAAACATGGTTACATGAATTTAATGAAGCTCCCATTCTGATAAAGGCGATGCCTCCGAACTACAATTTTCTTTGTGAGAGCAGACAGCAAAGAAAAGGTGGAGGGGCCACTTTGTTTAAAGATTTATTAGAGTGTAAAAAAGTATTTCTGGGCAAATTTGACTCTTTTGAATATTTGGCTCTCCAAGTAAAGAGCCCGGTCCGAACCATGTTCTTGAATATTTACAGGCCTCCTAAGTCCAAAACAAACTTTATCAGTGATTTTAATGAGCTTTTATCTGTAATATGTGTTGATTATGACTGTTTAATTATTGTGGGAGACTTCAACATTCACATGGACAATCCTGAAGACAGAAGTCCAATAGATCTATGTGACACTCTTAGAAATGTTGGTTTGACTCAACATGTTAAACAGCAAACGCACAAACAGGGACATATTTTGGACTTGATCATCACTAAAGGGCTAAACATTTCCAAGGTGTCTGTAACTGATGTTGCTCTATCTGACCACTTTTCTGTTATTTTTGAAAGCATCATCTGCAATGACTCAGTTTGTCAAAGAGACTTGATAAGAAAACGCATCTTTAAGGACGGTGCTGCTGAAACCTTTAACCAGATTTACTCTTCTACCTCCACTTTGCCCTATAACACTGTAGATGAGCTGGTAGATAACTTTCATTCTAAAATCTCAGACATCATTGATTCAATTGCTCCAATTAAAGTGAAAGTTGTTTCTGGGAAGAAAATGTCTCCATGGAGAAGTGCTCCACCAGTCAGAAGTGAAAGAAAATGAGTGTTGAAAAGCTGAACGCAGGTGGAGAAAGACTGGACTCCAGGTTCACTATGTTATCTATAAAGAGAGACTATACAGATATAACCTACAACTGAAAAATGCAAGAGAATCTTTCTTTTCTGAGATCATCAGTAAAAACATTAACAATGCTGGTGCATTATTTGCCACGGTCGACAGGTTAACAAACCCTCCTGTAACTGTAGCATCTGAACTCCACTCTACCAGGGCCTGCAATGAATTTAACTTCTTCACTGAAAAAACCCAAAAGATCAGAGAGGCAGTCAGCACATCCACATCAACTCCAGGACCAATGTTGTCTCCAACTAGAACTGAGTTTGACAAAATTTCCCAATTTCACCAAATAAACTTCAAAAACTTAGAAGAAATCGTACAGCAACTAAGTTCTTCTTCCTGCTGTCTCGATCTTTTACCCACAGATTTCCTTAAAAAAAAGCTTTGCCTGTAATAACATCTGATTTAACACAAATAATAAACACGTCCCTTTTGTCAGGTGTTTTCCTCCAGGCTCTGAAAACAGCAATTATCAAACCTCTATTGAAAAAGAACAACTTGGACAAGCTGCTACTACAGAACTACAGGCCTATATCAAACCTCCCCTTCATCAGTAAGATTATTGAAAAAGCTGTGTTTCAACAGTTAAACAACTTCCTAACAACGACCAACCGCTTCAATGTCTTCCAGTCAGGTTCCTGCTCACCACAGTACAGAGACTGCTCTTGTCAAGGTGTTCAATGACATCCGTATAAATGCAGACTGTGGAAGAACCACAGTGCTGGTATTATTGGACCTTAGTGCAACATTCGACACTGTTGATCACTCCATTTTATTAGAGCACCTGGAAAACTGGGTCGGCCTTTCTGGTACAGCACTCAACTGGTTTAAATCCTACTTGAAGGACAGGGACTTTTTGTGTCAGTAGGTAACTTTACATCAGAGACACAAAAATCACATGTGGCGTTCCCCAAGGGTCCATCTTAGGGCCCCTCCTATTCAATATCTACATGCTCCCCCTAACTCAGATTTTAATAAACAACAACGTAAGTTATCATAACTATGCAGACGACACACAGCTATACGTTATGATGTCACCAGGTGACCATGAACCCATTCAAGCGCTGGGTAAATGCTTAGAAGAAATCAATGCATGGATGGGCCTAAATTATCTTCAGCTGAATCAAAACAAAACTGAAGTAATAATCTTTGGACCAAAGGAAGAGTGTTTAAAAGTTAGCACACAGCTTCAGTTAATACAGCTAGAAACCACCAGTCAGGCTGGAAACCTGGGTGTAGTGATGGACTCAGACCTGAACCTTCAGAGGAACATAAAGACAGTAACAAGGTCGTCCTTCTATCACCTAAAGAACATCTCCAGGATTAAAGAACTAATGTCTCAGCAGGACCTTGAAAAAACTAATTCATGCGTTCATCTTTAGTAGAATTGATTACTGCAACGGTGTCTTCACAGGTCTGCCTAAAAAGTGGATCAGACAGCTGCAGTTGATCCAGAACGCTGCTGCCCGCGTCCTCACTAGAACTAAGAAAGTGGAGCACATCGGCCCGGTTCTAAAGTCCTTACACTGGCTCCCTGTAGCTCAGAGAATAGACTTTAAAATACTTCTGTTAGTCTATAAATCACTGAATGGCTTAGCACCAAAATACATTACAGACTTGTTGTCAGTGTATCAACCACCCAGACCTCTCAGGTCTTCTGGCTCAAATCTACTCTGCAGAACCAGAGCCAGAACCAGAACCAAACATGGAGAAGCAGCTTTTAGAGCTTATGGTCCACTAATCTGGAATAAACTACCAGAAAACTGGAAAAGTGCTGAAACCCTAAGTTGCTTTAAATCAAGATTAAAAACTTATTTGTATTTGTTTTGACTGGGCCATCTAAACATTATTAGTTAAGTTTTCAGTCCAACTTTCCTTTCATTTTCTTATCCATGATTCTATTCTCTTTATTATTACCTCTGTTGTTTGATTTTCTTTATATACAGCGCCTTGAGTGCCTTGCTGTTGAAAAGCGCTATATAAATAAACTTGACTTGACTTGATAGAAGCACTCAGCTCCTCCTCTTCCTGCTGAGACCCTCAGCTCCTCCTCTTCCTGCTGAGACCCTCAGCTCCTCCTCTTCCTGCTGAGACCCTCAGCTCCTACCGTTTCTGCTGAGGCACTTAACTCTTCCCCTTCCTGAAGAGGCACTCAGCTGACATCTATTTCAAATACAAAAATCGGTAGGTAAAATGGAAGTAATTGGAGAATATCGGAAAGAACAGGCAGTCACAACGAGATTAGGATTAGGACATACACGATTAAATAAATCTTTACATATGTTGGGTAAACATCCAACAGGCAGATGTGATTGTGGAATGGATTTGGAAACAGTAGAGCATGTTGTAATTCGTTGTGAAAAATATAGGGTGAGTAGAGAAAAATTAAAGCAAGAATTAAGGAAGTATGGTATGGAAGCATTAAAAGTGAATACAGTACTAGCTAAACATGAAATGATAAATAGAGTATTTATGAGATTTTTAAGACAAACGGGATTATTTGTAAGAATATAAAACAGGTAAGTTAGATTCTCTGGCCCACACTCCAGCACAGTAGATGGCGAAAATGCATCTGAATGTTTGATGCCACCCGCCAAGAAATCTCAAAAAGAAGAAGAAGAGGCACTCAGCTGAGCAAACATGACTGGAAGTTTAGAACTCCATTAACATGGAAAGGGCAAGCGCAGAAGAGCCTCTGCGACCCGCTTCAGCTGTCAAGGCAAACCCAAAGGTGTTTTTCAGATGTATTTTTTCTATTAGGTGGATGAACAAGAAAAGTGAGAAGCTGAACTGCTGCTGCTGGATACATTCAGATTGACCCGATCCGTGTTTACACTGTAAGTCTATTTTAGAATAAAATAATTCTTATTTGACTTTCAACTGGATAATTTTAGTGCATCAGCAGCAAAGTGACAGTGAAACTAAGTAATAATTAAAATAAATTGCACAACTGAACCCCAGGTACATATTTTCTTGAAGATATAAACACTTCCTCTAAATCTTGTCTATTGTGCAAACATGGAAGCAGCATTATATTTACTAGATGTTTTTTGGCACTGTATCAAAAATGGCATAGAGTATTTTTTCTTAGTATTGTATCATGTTTGAGAGTTTTGCATCATAACATCCCTTCTAATTTCATGCTAAGGCTTTTTGTATTCATGTGTTCCTTATTCTTGTTCTTGCAAATACTGTATGACGGACGCTCAGATCAAATGACTGAATGCTGCATGTGAAGCAGTCTCTTCTCTCCCGGTCAAATCTGGAGGTTTTCATCTTCAGCTTGGATGTTGGTAAACTGATTTGTTCTCACTATTAATTAAACAAATCTCCTTAGAACACACATGTTTCATTTAGTTTCAATCTTGATTGAATTATACGTTTTTAGGGATGAATTATCTGATGGGCTTATATCGGACCAGAGCAATCAAAACATCCCACAATATAAAAACAAGTTCACTAACATTTTCCCCATATTAGCTGCTGCTATCTGCTTGTAGACGCTCTATTATGTTTGTGATGTGAACGTTTTACATGAATAGTTTTAAACTATTTTAGTTAAAATTCTGTGGTTTTATTATATCCCATATAGCTTTTTCTTTTCTCTGACTTTAAGGGTTTTCATCTAAAAAGAGTCATATTGTTCAAGTATAATATTAATTTATTAGTATGAATTGTAGCTACCTGGTGAAGATCACCAGAACAGACAAATCTTCATCCAACCAAACATTGTACATGTGGGCCACTGTGGAAAATGAATCTGGATCCTGAGGTTAGATCTGTTTGGATCTTCAGGTTGACCTGAATCAGTCTTCAGATCAGCTCCTTGTTGAAGAACATCGTACTCAGTTGGGATAGCTTAGTAATCAGACAGCAGCGCTTCCAGGTTCTACGTTTCTCAGTTCTAGGTTTGTTGGTGAGGCGGCAGCAGCTGCTGGGAGCTGCATGATGGTAGTTTTCCTTCATGTCACTCAGGAAGCATCATGCTTATCAGCGATCCCCATGATCCTTTGGTCAGAGCAGCTATAGTTCTGGTTTCATTCTGTTGTAGATCTGCTGCTGTGTTTGGGATCATTGTTCTGTTGATGACCCAGTTTGGTCCCAGCTCCAATTGTTGGACAGATTGTCTCACATTTGACTCGAGAATAATTTGGTAAACAGAGGGGTTCGTGGTCCACTCAGTGACTGGAAGCCCACATCATCATCCCCCCACCACCTTGCTTGACAGTTGATACTGACAGCTGTGTTTAGTTTCTCCAAACATGGTGTTGTCCAGTATGGTCCAACATCTCTACTTTATCTAGACCATTTTACCATGACGCCCCACCTTTTATTTCAGAGTTAATTAATGCCAGATTTAACAACACCATCATCCCCTCTAGAACAGAGGAACCAGATCTTCTAAGTAACCAGCATTGATGACTTCAGGACCCAAATCTTGAAAAATGGATTTTCTAATATTTCAAATATAAAACAACAAGTCTCTACATAGAGCACACATGAGGGGGAAATTGTGCTTAAGATGAGTTTCAGAACTTCCAAAAATTGTTCTTAGTACACAGGAAGTTCTTTACAATCATCGATGGAAAAATGTATTCATTGAATAAATCTCAGTGGTGAAAAAATGATCTTCATTAATTACAAATAAAACAACAAAGTGTGGATTCAATAATGGAACCATAAACTGCATTCAAATATCTCAGATCTACTCAGGATTTGTGATAATATTCTTGATGGTTCTTGTAGTAGATTGTTTTCAGTGATCTGTTTATTTCTGGGCATCAAAAGGTGTCAATTCAGGTTGTGCAGGCATCTGATCAGGATCAACCTCCATCTTGGAGATTGTCGGGTCATGTACCACTGGGAGGAGAACCTGGGGTAGACCCAAACTCCTTGGAGGGCCTAAATATCCTGCCTAGCTTCGGAACCCCTTGGCTGGTTGGTTATTTTTAGCTTCATACATAATTAGAGCTCTCTGGAGTTTAGCTGTGTCAGTAAGCTTTAATAACTTGGATTGTAATAAATAGTGGTTTAGTATGGTCCAGGTACCGAGCCTTGTTAATTACTATTAATGCTCTGATTAATAACTGTAGTGGGGTTTTTTTGTACTGATTTCTGCACAGTAACCTAAATATGGTAAAACTAAGGAACAGTACAAGATGAAGTTTAATAAAACATGTCTGTCAGCTCTGTGAAACACACCATCAGCTCCGTTAAGCATTCCAATGAAGGTGCAGGAAGATCTACATCATCCTAAAATGTTTTTGTTCCCCCAGTGGTCCGACACACTTTGTGCACGACACCACGACATGAGGCGCTGGTGTCCACTTTACACCTGCTTCCCTTCTTCATCCGTCTTCATTTTTCTGAAGGAGGCAGGATGTTTGGCTTGGCTCGGTCTGGCTGTATGACCTAATCCCTGGGTGCTGCTTCTAAAGGTTTCAAGTAGAAAATAATGAAAACCAAATGTGGAGCAGTGACCCCGCCTCAGATTTCAAGTTCTGCTCTTCAACAACTGCTGCACAGCAAGGCCAAATAAGTCAGCCATGTTTCCCCTGTAACATTACGCCAAACACGAGATCTTTTCTTTGTCAAGTCTAGTAGGAATCAAGCCAACTGTATCAATAGGAAAACAGTTTTAATAAGCATTCCCAGGTGAGCTCCCAGGAACACCTCTCACGTGGAGGCTATTAGAGCCGACAGGTGGTGGAGGCAAAGATCGAGTGCTTCCCAAAAACGTGTATCCCCCAGGAGAGGGGAACTATGTAGATTCATCATAAAACATCTCGCAGCTCCTGGAATGAAGCTGAGGAGAGAGAATCAGCAGAGACAGCTGGGCACAAACATCTGTGGATGCACCGTGAACAGAGCGTTTCATCGCTCATGTCCAATGTCTTCTGACAGTCACGCTCTAAACACCTTCTCCAGATGGACACCTGGATTTATGGACGCTGGTTCCTGCCAGGAGATGGAGAATTAGGTGAAAACAAGACCGGACCGGAAGAAAAATTGATCCCAAATTTTGTAGTTAGATTCCAAAAATAAAAGGAGGCAAAATTCATTGTGAGGATCTTTACATTTAAAATTTTATTTGAAAAGTAATCCTGAGCCTTCCAAAACTATTCACACCCCCTGGAGTTTCAGTTTTGCAAGATTGCAGATGTTTCTCTAATGTCTCTGCTTGACTTTTCTGCATCAATGCTGCCTCTACAGAAGAGGAAATGATCCAAGCCCATACCATGATACAACCTCCTACCATCACAGAGGCTGGCTGCAGGGACTGGTTGATGACAACAGGCTGGAGGCTCCTTTAAAAACAAACTTCTGGAGAAATGATCCATGGTCCCTGTGTGTGATCATCCATCCCAGATGAGGTGCTCCTCCTCTGAGGCTTCTTCTCTGCTCAGTAGTCTTTGAATGTAACTCTGGATTGTAGAGCTGGACAAAGGTTCTCCTGCTCCATGAGGTTCTACAAGCTGGTGATGGAATGTGTTACAGCCTCAAATGCAGGAATAGAAGATAGTCACAAATGAAATTAGGTTAAAGAAACAAAACATAAAAAACTGAGCTCCATACTGTGGGGGGGATTTAGTTTTTCTTGTATTCTACGGAGATATGACGTTCTCCTGTTTCAGGAATCTCTCACCAATTCATTCCTCATGATGTTCCCTCAGGTCTTCGAGGGGGCAGATGGAGTTATAGAGCCAGGCACACATTAGTGATCCACGCAGGCTTCAGTTGTTCATTGGTTCTGACCTGATCATCTGGATAGATTGGATCTTTTATTGAGGATCTGGTAACTTTTCAGGAATTAAGATGATTATTTTACATTTGTAACTTAATTTTTATGGTAAAACAAAAAGTCCACCTTTTTTAGTTTTAATACAATGATATAAAAACCTGGTTCTGTATGAGGTTCTAAAATCATTTGAATCTAAACTCAAACATCCAAAATGAAGAGAGATTCCCCGTCAGAATGTGTTAACCAAATTGCAGTCTATCCCCTGATCCACTGGAACCACCTTCAGCAGCTTCTACACTGATAAAAAGGGTTTTTTGGCCCTGTAAATAATACTTGAATACTTGATTTGATTATTATGTTTACAATAGTTTTTTAATTCTCTACATTTACTTTAAAATAATATGTAGTTTTTTAATGTGTTACTCGATATTTACTTGTAATTCTTTTACAGCATTTTACAATGTATCTGTTAAAGGCATTATCAGGTGAGATTTACTCAGTCAATCTATGTAGTATTAAAACTGTTACAATTAAGTAAATGTTACTAAGCAAACCTGAGAACCTCATTCAAATCTGATAAGTGACGTCATGTGGGGAAAAAACGCGCTGCATTAACAAAGCGTCTCGGATTGGAGCATTCGGCCAGGTGAAGAGGGGATCGTTTTCATGAAGATTTTCTTCATAAGAAAACATGTAAGCTTTGCTAACTTTTTGCTTTACTGTTAACATGCAACTTGAGTCAGTGTGATGTTTCTTCACCTGTCCTGCTAGCTGCTTTCATTGCTAGCAAAAGGTAGCAAGTTTCCCCGCCAGGCTAAGCGTTGATTGTTTTTATATCTAAATACGTTTTTATACACCAGTAACAGTCATGTAAAAAGTCTGTATTACTTCAAATAAAAAAGTCTGTATTACTTCAAATAAAAAAGTCTATATTACTTTAAATAAAAAAGTCTGTATTACTTCAAATAAAAAAGTCTATATTACTTCAAATAAAAAAGTCTGTATTACTTCAAATAAAAAAGTCTATATTACTTCAAATAAAAAAGTCTATATTACTTCAAATAAAAAAGTCTGTATTACTTCAAATAAAAAAGTCTATATTACTTCAAATAAAAAAGTCTGTATTACTTCAAATAAAAAAGTCTGTATTACTTCAAATAAAAAAGTCTGTATTACTTCAAATAAAAAAGTCTATATTACTTCAAATAAAAAAGTCTATATTACTTCAAATAAAAAAGTCTGTATTACTTCAAATAAAAAAGTCTGTATTACTTCAAATAAAAAGTCTGTATTACTTCAAATAAAAAAGTCTGTATTACTTCAAATAAAAAAGTCTGTATTACTTCAAATAAAAAAGTCTATATTACTTCAAATAAAAAAGTCTGTATTACTTCAAATAAAAAGTCTGTATTACTTCAAATAAAAAAGTCTGTATTACTTCAAATAAAAAAGTCTGTATTACTTCAAATAAAAAAGTCTGTATTACTTCAAATAAAAAAGTCTATATTACTTCAAATAAAAAAGTCTGTATTACTTCAAATAAAAAAGTCTATATTACTTCAAATAAAAAAGTCTGTATTACTTCAAATAAAAAAGTCTGTATTACTTCAAATAAAAAAGTCTGTATTACTTCAAATAAAAAAGTCTGTATTACTTCAAATAAAAAAGTCTGTATTACTTCAAATAAAAAAGTCTGTATTACTTCAAATAAAAAAGTCTATATTACTTCAAATAAAAAGTCTGTATTACTTCAAATAAAAAAGTCTATATTACTTCAAATAAAAAAGTCTATATTACTTCAAATAAAAAAGTCTATATTACTTCAAATAAAAAAGTCTGTATTACTTCAAATAAAAAAGTCTGTATTACTTCAAATAAAAAAGTCTGTATTACTTCAAATAAAAAAGTCTGTATTACTTCAAATAAAAAAGTCTGTATTACTTCAAATAAAAAAGTCTGTATTACTTCAAATAAAAAAGTCTGTATTACTTCAAATAAAAAAGTCTATATTACTTCAAATAAAAAAGTCTGTATTACTTCAAATAAAAAAGTCTGTATTACTTCAAATAAAAAAGTCTATATTACTTCAAATAAAAAAGTCTGTATTACTTCAAATAAAAAAGTCTGTATTACTTCAAATAAAAAAGTCTGTATTACTTTAAATAAAAAAGTCTGTATTACTTCAAATAAAAAAGTCTATATTACTTCAAATAAAAAGTCTATATTACTTCAAATAAAAAAGTCTATATTACTTCAAATAAAAAAGTCTGTATTACTTCAAATAAAAAAGTCTGTATTACTTCAAATAAAAAAGTCTGTATTACTTCAAATAAAAAAGTCTGTATTACTTCAAATAAAAAAGTCTGTATTACTTCAAATAAAAAAGTCTGTATTACTTCAAATAAAAAGTCTACATTACTTCAAATAAAAAAGTCTGTATTACTTCAAATAAAAAAGTCTGTATTACTTCAAATAAAAAAGTCTGTATTACTTCAAATAAAAAAGTCTATATTACTTCAAATAAAAAAGTCTGTATTACTTCAAATAAAAAAGTCTGTATTACTTCAAATAAAAAAGTCTGTATTACTTCAAATAAAAAAGTCTATATTACTTCAAATAAAAAAGTCTGTATTACTTCAAATAAAAAAGTCTGTATTACTTCAAATAAAAAAGTCTATATTACTTCAAATAAAAAGTCTATATTACTTCAAATAAAAAGTCTATATTACTTCAAATAAAAAAGTCTATATTACTTCAAATAAAAAAGTCTGTATTACTTCAAATAAAAAAGTCTATATTACTTCAAATAAAAAAGTCTGTATTACTTCAAATAAAAAAGTCTATATTACTTCAAATAAAAAGTCTATATTACTTCAAATAAAAAAGTCTGTATTACTTCAAATAAAAAAGTCTGTATTACTTCAAATAAAAAAGTCTATATTACTTCAAATAAAAAAGTCTATATTACTTCAAATAAAAAAGTCTGTATTACTTCAAATAAAAAAGTCTGTATTACTTCAAATAAAAAAGTCTGTATTACTTCAAATAAAAAAGTCTGTATTACTTCAAATAAAAAAGTCTGTATTACTTCAAATAAAAAAGTCTGTATTACTTCAAATAAAAAAGTCTGTATTACTTCAAATAAAAAAGTCGGCTTCACAGATCTGCAGCAGCATCTCCGCTACATTGTTGCTACATTCGGGTAATATCACGCTATCCTGTCTTAGTGGATCTGGCGCTGTCTGGCCTTAGTGACGCAAACAGACTGCTGAATAGAACTTGTTTCAAGTTGGTAAATTGGGTCTTTTATTAGTTTATGTGAAATTCAGTGACAGGTCCTCATGGCTTAGGCCCACCAATATTCACTAACATCAAATGTGAAGCTTTAAAAGGATTCCCTAAAATTTTTGACAATGTGCTTTTGTTTTTCTACATGTTGCATAGTTTATTGCAGCAAAACTGTTAGATTCTAAAGACCAAGTTACAGTGGCAACTTTTAATTTGTTTCTTAAGATCGTGGTTTTTCCATCCGTATCAACCTCTGTTAAACACTTCTGGAGAACCATATCTAATATTGTATCAAATCTCATTTACTTGCATGTCAAAACACTTCATTAGAATCAGAAACACTTTATTGACCAAGTATGCTTACACATACATGGACGTTTTCAATAGATGGGCACACTCTATGAACCTACTATTATTTATGGTCTTCTGTCAGCCTGACTTGTACCTTGTCTCTGTATGCTTCTCCTATCGAAGACTGGAAGTTGTAAAGAAGTGTCCTGCTATCTAAGATTTCCAGGAGAGATGGCCTGCTTTTTTCTCTGAAGCTCAGGTAAATCCATGGTCCATGTGTTAAAATATTTTGAGTTTGCTCTGCTAAAACCCTGTTTCCCCTACTTGACTAATGGAATCTTGAGTTATCCTGCCATAAAGTTTTAGGTATTTAATATTGCCAATAATAATAGGTGTAATAATGCCTACTACAGTGACCATGACATATACCTTCTAGTACCAGTAGTTTGATAACTATGAAGTGCACCTTTTTATAAAGTTTAGTTTATATGCTTAGTCATAGTTGTAACACATTATTTGCCATTGTTACCCCTTTTGTTTCAGATTAAAGAGGAGTTCAGACGAATTACAACAGTTCATCTGGAGAGAACCTTTCTGACTAAGCTGGATCTCTACACCCCAAAACTGTTAGAGATATTTAGCAAAAAAGGCGGGGTTCCTGGCACTAAAATAAGATTAGTGCTCAATTCACTCAGTCAGGTAAGGTGTTGCATGCTGTTACTATAAACTGAATTCACAACTAAATTTAAAAATCCAAAAAAAACCCAGAATGCCACCTTAAGGCAATCATTAGTATCAACAGAATCAAAATGTTATTTGATCTTTCAAAGCTCACATGGATATCTTGTGGCTCTTCTTTTATAATTTAATATTTGGACAGTATTTACTTTTTGGTATGTATGCATGTGTGATTTTATATCACCTACTTTCATCAACTCTTGTCTTCAACAGCAACATGTTGAATCTAGACGGGAAACCATAATTTGCTGCATGATGGAATTTCTTGGCGAGTCTGCAGAGGAACTTATTAAGGACTACATGGTAAATTCCAATAGTTTAAGACTTTTAAAGCTGCTATAGACCTTTATCGATCCTGTAACAGGGACCGGTGCAAAGAGGATTGGGTGGCGGACGAAGGTGGAGACCTCAGCGGCCCGATCCCCGGATGCTTAGGCTGGCTCTAGGGACGTGGAATGTCACCTCGCTGGGGGGGAAGGAGTCTGAGCTTGTGCGGGAGGTCGAGAGATATCGACTAGAAATAGTCGGGCTCGCCTCCACGCACAGCGTGGGCTCTGGAACCCATCTCCTTGAGAGGGGTTGGACTCTCTTCTACTCTGGATTGGCCCACGGGGAGAGGCGGCGGGCTGGTGTGGGTTTGCTTGTTGCCCCCCAGCTCAGCCGTCTCGTGTTGGGGTTTACCCCAGTGGATGAGAGGGTCGTATCCCTGCGCCTTCGGGTTGGGGAGAGGTCTCTGACTATCATTTCAGCCTACGGGCCGAGTGGTAGTGCAGAGTACCCTGCCTTCTTGGCGTCCCTGTCGGGGGTGCTGGATAGTGCCCCTCCCGGGGACTCCATTATTCTGCTGGGGGACTTCAACGCCCACGTGGGGAACGACAGTGACACCTGGAGAGGCGTGATCGGGAGGAATGGCCTCCCCGATCTGAATCCGAGTGGTGTTTTGTTATTGGACTTCTGTGCTAGTCACGGATTGTCCATAACGAACACCATGTTCAAACATAAGGGTGTCCATCAGTGCACTTGGCACCAGGACACCCTAGGCAGGAGGTCGATGATCGACTTTGTTGTCGTATCATCAGACCTTCGGCCGCATGTTTTGGACACTCGGGTGAAGAGAGGGGCTGAGCTGTCCACTGATCATCACCTGGTGGTGAGTTGGATCCGCTGGAGGAGGAGAAAGCCGGACAGACTTGGCAGGCCCAAGCGGATGTTGTAGGGCTGTCATGGTTAACACGCCTCTTCAACATTGCGTGGCGGTCGGGGACAGTGCCTCTGGACTGGCAGACTGGGGTGGTGGTCCCCCTTCATAAGAAGGGGGACCGGAGGGTGTGTTCCAACTACAGGGGGATCACACTCCTCAGCCTCCCTGGTAAGGCCTACGCCAGGGTATTGGAGAGGAGAGTCCGACCGATAGTCGAACCTCGGCTTCAGGAGGAGCAGTGTGGTTTTCGTCCCGGCCGTGGAACACTGGACCAGCTCTATACCCTCTACAGGGTGCTCGAGGGTTCATGGGAGTTTGCCCAACCGGTTCACATGTGTTTTGTGGACCTGGAGAAGGCATTCGACTGTGTCCCTCGTGATTTCCTGTGGGGGGTGCTCCAGGAGTATGGAATCGGGGGCCCTTTACTAGGGGCCATCCGGTCCCTGTACGAGCGGAGCAGGAGTTTGGTCCGCATTGCCGGCACTAAGTCGGACCTGTTCCCGGTGCATGTTGGACTCCGGCAGGGCTGCCCTTTGTCACCGGTCCTGTTCATAACTTTTATGGACAGGATTTCTAGGTGCAGCCAAGGGCCGGAGGGGGTCTGGTTTGGGGACCAGTGGATTTTGTCTCTTCTTTTTGCAGATGACGTGGTCCTGCTGGCCCCCTCTAGCCAAGACCTACAGCATGCGCTGTGGCGGTTCGCAGCCGAGTGTGAAGCGGCTGGGATGAGGATCAGCTCCTCCAAGTCCGAGGCCATGGTACTCGACCGGAAAAGGGTGGCTTGTCCTCTTCAGGTTGGAGGGGAGTTCCTGCCTCAAGTGGAGGAGTTTAAGTATCTCGGGGTCTTGTTCACGAGTGAGGGAAGAATGGAGCGGGAGATCGACAGACGGATCGGTGCAGCTGCCACAGTAATGGGGGCGCTGTGCCGGTCCATTGTGGTGAAGAGAGAGCTGAGCCGAAAAGCAATGCTCTCAATTTACTGGTCGGTCTACGTTCCTACCCTCACCTATGGCCATGAACTTTGGGTCATGACCGAAAGAACGAGATCACGGATACAAGCGGCTGAAATGAGCTTCCTCCGTAGGGTGGCCGGGCACTCCCTTAGAGATAGGGTGAGGAGCTCGGCCATCCGGGAGGAGCTCGGAGTAGAGCTGCTGCTCCTCCACATTGAGAGGAGCCAGTTGAGGTGGCTCGGGCATCTATACCGGATGCCTCCTGGACGCCTTCCTCGGGAGGTGTTCCAGGCACGTCCCACCAGGAGGAGGCCCAGGGGACGGCCCAGGACACGCTGGAGGGACTATGTATTTCGGCTGGCCTGGGAACGCCTTGGGCTCCCCCTGGAGGAGCTGGAGGAGGTCTCTGGAGAGAGGGACGTCTGGGCATCTCTGCTGAGTCTGCTGCCCCCGCGACCTGGTCCTGGATGAAGCGGAAGACGACGAACGAACGAACGATCCTGTAACATAACATTTGCAAGCCCACAGGCACATTAGCATTGTACATTAACATTAAGAAAATGCAGCACTTTTGATTTTCTTTAGATACATTAAAAAAAACTTAATCTCCAACATCCAGTTTAAAAAAAAAATAGTAGATAAATGCTAGTTGGCTTAATAACAACATAAGGTCACATCAGGATGTGTTCAAATTCAGGTCAAAACAATGACTTGTAAATGGAACAAAAAGTGCAATTGTTTCCACTAATATCATAATTAAGAACATTTATATTGATTTATGTTGGAGAATTTAAATGCATGCATATAAAGGTAAACTGTGTTCCCTACCATGTCAAATAGATATGTAACAGCACACATACTTTACTTTTCCCTCAAAATAAATAGTGGTATTGATAGACTGTAAAGTTTAATATTTACCCTCACAGTGATGATACTTGACAGTATTTGGCGTTCATACCACAAACTAATTATTTTTTTCATATCTTTGTCAAAATAATGAGTTTCTCATTTCTCTCTCTCTCCCTCTGGCTCTCTCTATGCCTACCTCCCTCTCTCTCTGTGTGTGTATGTGTGTGTATATCTATATCTCTATAGATCTATCTATCTATAGATAGATCTATATCTATCTATCTAGAGTGAGATATACACACACATACATTCTTGGAAAATATGCAACTAACCATGGATTCATATGCTCTTACAGAATGTCAGCAGGGAAGAGGCCAATGGTGACCAGGTCAAGCAAGTCATGAAGATCTGTGTCTTCCATGTACGGTGAGGGACATGAAGGCCTCTCACATGCTGATGTTTCCATTGTCGTCGAGGGAACTGAGGTACTTCACAGTTGTCCAAGTGTTGCGAAGGCCAGCCTCCTGCTTATGGGGATCATCTACGCACTGAACTTAAGTTACTCGTCAAAACTGAAGTACACGTTTGAAGTATTTCAGAAGCTCTTCCTTGAGCTAGATGTCCTGAAACTGTCACCCAAAGTCCAGTCCCTACGGAAAAAACTCCAGTGTAACTGAACATGTTTATGAGAGAGTCATTGTTTATTTGGAATGCAGGTTCAGTTTTATAGTTTTGGTTTCTTGTTTCGCTGAAGAGACTGCCACTAGGTTTGTGTTGGTGTCATCTAGAGTGCTTTCCTAGAAAAAAGAAAAAGGGCGCTTAGGGTGTATGGATGTTTATATTTTCTGCATTTTGCACTGTTTTAAACTATCTAGCATCTATCTAACATTAGTATTGCCACAGGCTGTTGGGGCAAAAGAAAGTGTCAATTGTTATTTGTCATACTTCTTTCTTTTAAATTCTTATGTGAGTTTAGGACAAAAAAGGCATAGAACTTTAGATTTAAATGCACTGAAGTTGTCATTTTGTTTCTTGTTAAACAAAATGTAAAAGAATGGTTCAAAAACTGGTTTTAGTATTAAAGGGTCCTGTTTAGCATGTTTGTGTTAAAGTGCTCTTACTTAAAGTAATTCTCTCAGGGACAAATAATTTACTATTTTGTTCATGCAGGATTGTTGGAAAATGTATTTTGCAGACGTGCACGTGTTTAAAATAAAACATACAAATGTGTTTAAACAGAACTGCTTTTTGATTTGTATGTATTATCATATTGCTTTTTATTATTAAAAAAAACGAATGTAAGTAAATACAAAGAATATTAACAGACAAAATATTGTATAAAAATTACTTTAAAATCCCTCTTACATTAAAGTAAGTAATAAAGGTTTTTAAAAAACTGAATAGCTATTGTTTAGGTAAGATTTAGAATTTAATTCAGGACAGTTTTATTAGTAAAGAATATTAATAAAGAGAGAGTAAAATTCAATGAAATTTAATTGATGATTGCTAGTAAGTGTCACTTAAATTATAGGGTTAGAAAAATTTATATATTCAACTAAAATGTACTTAAGAATTCCCTTTGTGAATTTTACTTGGATTTTCTGAGTGAAAAAACTTTCCTAGATTTTTTCAAGTAAATGTCACTCCAAATTTCTTTCAGTGTAGAACCTCCTTTCAGAACAGGCGCACATCCTCAGCCCTCCTCCACTTTGCTTGACAACTGAAATGATGTTCTTTTCTGAGAGAAGAGGTTTTCTCCTTCAACCCTTCCAATCAGTCATACTGATTGATGCTTTTATAATTGTCCTGTCATGACCTTTAACCTGTTATAGGAGGCCTGTAGAGTCTGAAATGGAGCTCTTGGGTTTTTCAATTCAATTCAGTTTTATTTCTATAGCCCCAATTCACAACACATGTCGTCTCAAGGCTCTTAACAAAGTCAATTCAACCCAATCATACAGATTTCAAAGTTTTAAGCCTAGCCTTAAAAGTAGACAGGGTGTCTGCCTCACGGACTAAAACTGGGAGCTGGTTCCACAGGAGAGGAGCCTGATAACTAAAGGATCTGCCTCCCATTCTACTTCTAGAGACTCTAGGAACCACCAGTAAACCTGCAGTCTGAGAACAAAGTGCTCTGTTAGGAACATATGGAACAATCAGATCTCTGATGTATGATGGAGCTAGATCATTAAGGGCTTTATATGTGAGGAGGAGAATTTTAAATTCTATTCTGGATTTAACAGGGAGCCAATGAAGGGAAGCTAAAATAGGAGAAATATGATCTCTCTTTTTAATTTTTATCAGAACTCTTGCTGCAGCATTTTGAATCAGCTGAAGGCTTTTAACTGCATTTTGTGGACATCCTGATAGTAAAGAATTACAATAGTCCAGCCTTGAAGTAACAAATGCATGGACTAGTTTTTCAGCGTCACTCCTGGACAAGATATTTCTAATTTTGGCAATGTTCCGGAGGTGAAAGAAGGAAATCCTAGTGTTTTTGGGTCGGACCAGCTTGCAGGGGGATACCCGGGAGCCAGAAGGTAAGGTTTTGATCCATACTTATTTATGTGGCTTGAACTGCACAGGATTCTTGGCCAGTAGAGCAGGAAGCAGTAAACAAGACGTACAGGACTTACTGAAACAGAAAAGAAACTAGACTGATGTGGATGCTGGAACAAAGCAGGAGCATGACAGGTGAATAGCAGGCATGTAGCAGAACGAGCCGACGGGGAATAAATGAGACCGGTAAGCTTATATACAGGGAAGGTGACTGGTGAAACAATGGGAACGAGAGGAGCAGTTAATCAGATGAAGGCTTACAGGTGTGATGGCCAGGTGAAGGGAACTGAGGTAATGGAGGTTGCTATGGTGACTGGAGCTAGGGAACGCAGAGACAGGAGGGGAAACTAGCACTAAATTAAACTGGGAGGAGCAGGGAAAAGAAACCTAAACATAAGCTGACATAAATAGTAACTAGGAAGAACTAAATCTAAGGACGGGGAAGGGACTACGTAAATAAGCAGACTTACTGAATAACAGAATATAACTGACCGACAGGATCTAAAACATGAGGGATAAACGAAGAGAACTATTACTAAAAAAACTAATCAAGAGGGAACTATACTGGGGAAGGAACAACTAATATTAAGGCGAACAAGCAACTGGGTAATTCATAACAAAAAGGGGTCTTAGGCCAAAGGGGAAAGGGAACTAATAAACTAGAATAATGCCACAAGAATAAATACACCTAACAATGAACAAGCACAGAAACAGTAAGCGAGAAACTAAAGAAAAACCAAAGAAGGAAAAAAGAACTGTACTAATAATAATAATAATAATAACCAGAGGAGAAAACCATTCTAAGTAATAAATAGAAGAGAAGGCAACCACCAAGGCATCTTTGGGTGAGGGAAGAAAGAACTACTAAAACTAGGAGGCAGACGAGAGAACAACCCAACATCAGGATGACAGAAGGAATAAACAAATATAACTACTAGGGCTGGGCGATATGGACCAAAAATATCTCTTCTTTTTAGCAGGTGCTCCCACTGCTGCTTCTTCTTAGTCTGCAGATTCATGCACAGCTGAAGAAGGCAGATCACATAGTCACATAGTCTTTGCCTGAAAGAACATTTTCAAGAACCTCTATATCCTGCCAGGTAGGAACAAGAGGTCTAGTTTTCAATATCAACAGATAGCACTTTAGAAAGTGCTCTTTCATGCTCCAGAACCCTATCTATCATTAGCAGCCTTTATCCCCAGCGAGTGGCTGTCTCTGTGACGAGTTGGTGACTTGGAAGACCTAGTTGTATTTCACTTCTGCCAGTTCTCTTCTTTTCTTCCAGCTGTAGGAGAAGCTGCTGACAACTTTCTTACACAGAGAAATGGCCCGGGTGATGCAGGCATCATCCATACCATGTCCTATAACACAGGCATGGGGGGGTCACTTTTATGTAGGGAAGCAGATCTATCAAAGGCTAATTAACTTCCACCTCATTTTAGTAGATATAATAAACTACATTAAGAAACTGTTATTACCTATAGAAAGGTTGAGTTATGTCTTAAGTTCACCAGTAAATGAGTGGATGAGATTTAACTTTTTTAATCTGTTAAGATGACAGATTAAACCCTAACCCTAACCCTAACCCTTTTCAATTCCCAGTCTTCAATGAAATGGATAGTCACACTCAAGTATGGCTTGCAGGTCCTGCTGGACCAAATGTCGGTAGTCAGTGCGAAGTGAGACAATTTGTCGAGCCTGTTGACAAGACTCTCTCTAACTTCAGTATACATTTGTGGAAGCACTTCTTTGGCAAAAAAATTCTGACTCGGTATCTGGTATCTTCGGTCAAGGACTTTAAGCAGCTGTACAAAGCCGTCTTGTTCCACAGTTGATAGCGGGACCATGTCTTTAGCGATATGATAAGTCACAGCTTTAGTAATCTCGCGCCACGTGTCACGTTTTCTCTCATAAGGCACAGCATGGGTCCATGAGTTTTGTAACGTGGTTTGCTTCGGTGCAGGAGGCTGGGAAAGCTTCACAGTTTGAGCTGCAGCACACAGTATTCTTTTTATGGTGCTGTTTTAAATGGTGGAAGAGATTTGTAGTGCTCGAACTTTTTGTCGGGGCTTGCTTTTGGCATTCTCTGCAAAAGACATCTTTCTGTTGTTCATCTGAGATTTTGAATCTGAACCATCTCAAAATGAGTGACCCGTTGTTTTTCTTTTTGCTCACCAGGTGCTCTCCGATAACCTCTCCCGTGCTTTCATCCTCACCTTCTATCTTGTGGCTGCTTTTGCATGCTAAACGTTCTAGCTTAGCTAGCCGCTAGATGACGCAGTGGGGAGGGGTAATTTGTCTTCAGAATGTGAGGGAGGAGGGGCTGCGGGAAGTTCTGCACAGACAAGAGGAAGATGAGAAAGGAATTGGCGGATCTAAAAGAATTAATATGCAATATAGAACATCTCGATATAAACAATATACTCTCATCTTATAACGCTTTTCAAAAAATCTTGATAGTTTTAAAATATCGATATATCGCCTAGCCCTAATAACTACTAAACCCAAAGGAATAGAAACACCTAACTGAGAAAGTAAATAAACACAAAACCCAAAATGGCAGGTCCTGACAGAAACTTGTTTTTCATGGGATTTAAATGACATGTCCTTGTCAACTTTACCTGTGATGCCTTACCTGAGTTGGTAGCTCTACCCGGTCCACTGCCATCTTTGAATTTGGAGCATGTTGTTTGGTGGAACCACGGTTCGATTACTCTCACCTGTGACGTCATTTCAACACTTTTCTACTCGTACCCAAAAACTTGAATTTGTGTCCACAGCAGTGGACTTCGTAGTCATAGAAATTTGTAATCTGTACTTTGCACTCAGCTTTTAGATTCATATTGACATGAAAACAATCCTATCCCACACAATTTCTCAGACTCATGTATATGACAGCAACATTTTGTGTCCAGCATTTTTATTGACTTACAAATATAAATATGAATGTTTAGAATCATCCACATGTCTTTTTGATTGTTATTTTACTGTATACTTGTTAATCTCACTCTGATGTTTGGTCATTTTAACACTCTACCAGCTGCATATTAACAGCAGAGTTATGAGTACAGCTCACAGTACAACTTGTTTTATCAAAACTAGCTGCAGGTTTCTGCCTGATAGTCTGAAGAAAACTGAAACCTCACCAGACGGCAGCTGAAGTCCTGCAGCAGCTCAGATGGTTTTCTCTGCTGCTTCCAGGGGGAACATGGAGGTCAGGGCCTGCCGACCTGAGCCAGATTGCTGCTCGGACAGACATTAGCTTTAATGCAGCATTCCACCTCACCAAACCAGAGTCCCAGCTCTGCTTGGAAATGCAACAGAGAGCTATATTACAAGAAGCTGCACTTTTTAACCCCCAGCAGGAAGATGGAGGCTCAGAAGAACTGGGAGAACAGTTCCTTCCGATGGTAGGAGTATTTCAAGGAGGACTTTTCTCTGTGGGGATCACTGTTTCTGTAAAGTTTTACTGAACGGAAAAGTTTTTAACTTTACCATTGTAAGCTGACTGAATCAAGCTTTAAAAACTCTAAGTCAAGGTCTGAAGAAAGAAAAGCTGCAGAGATATTCCTAGAAATGTATAGGAGAACTACAATGAAAAAGTTTTCAACCTCTTCCAGATTTCTGGACTTCCCTTTTTACTGTAAAAGCTACTAAACTCCTGGAAATTTACCAGATCCTGATCAAAACTTTCAAACTCTGGTCTTTAAGACTACAAGTCTAACAGGAATGTCCTCGGAGTGATTGTTGCCCATTTTTGTTTCTTATAATAGGATTGAATGAAGCAATTCTAAAAACATTTACTCTTGATGACACCGGGTTCTCTCCTCACTCTGCTTGACTTATCTTCTCCATTTGACAAAGTAGAACGTGACATATTCACCAACACTGCCTTCAGCCAGCTCAAATTCGACCTTACTGTCAGAACAGAGCAAATTTCAATTCAGTTTATTTCTACAGCGCCAATTCACAAGACGTCATCTCGAGACACTCTAAAAAATATATTCAATCCAATCATACAGATTTCAAGTCAGGTTCATACATTCAAATCAATCCTAACTATCAAACAATCAGATTCAGTTCATTATTCAAAATGGTTAAAAGTTTTTTCTACCTAAGGAAACCCAGCAGATTGCATTGAGTCAGAGACTTGTAGCATTCAACCCTCCTGGATGAGCATGTAGAGACAGGAAGCATATATATAGTGAAGAGAATTGGCCCAAGTACTGAACCATGTGGTACTCCACAATTAACCCTGGAGTTTAAAGATGATTTATCATTTACATGAACACACTGAAATCTGTGAGACAGATAAGATTTAAACCAGCCTAGCGCTGTTCCCCTGATCCCTACAGCATATTCCAGCCTTTCTAAGAGAATATTATGGTCGACTGGATCAAATGCAGCACTGAGATCTAACAGAACCAGAACAGACACAAGTCCATTATCTGAGGCCATAAGAATATCATTAGTGACTTTCAGCAGAGCTGTTTCAGTGCTATGATGAGCTCTGAAACCTGACTGAAACTCTTCAAACAGGTCATTGCTGTATAAATGTTCACACATTTGATTAGCAACTATTTTCTCAAGAATTTTAGATAAGAATGGAAGATTGGATATAGGTCTGTAATTTATTGTCATCTCGATCAAGCGAAGGTTTCTTAAGTAAAGGTTTAATTACAGCTAACTTAAAAGCCTGTGGTTCTGATCCATTTACTAAAGATAGATTAATCATAACTAAAATGGGGCTGGTAATCAGAGGGAACACTTCCTTAAATAATTTGGTTGGGATTGGGTCTAACATACAAGTTGAAGGTTTAGATGAAGCTAATATTTCTGATAACTCAGGAAGCTCCACAGGATCAAAACAGTCCAAACACAAATCAGGTTCTGCAGTTATTTCCAATGTTGTCTCACTTGCTGAGGATGAAGTAATCATCTTCGGGAGTATGTCAAAGATTTTCTTTTTAATAGAATCAATTTTATTTAAGAAGAATCCCATAACGTCATGACTGCTGAGAGCTAAGGGAATGGATGGCTCAACAGAGCTCTGACTCTGTGTAAGTTTAGCAACTGTACTAAAGAGAAACCTAGGATTATTCTTGTTCTCTTCTATTAATGATGAGAAATAAGCTGTTCTAGCTTGGCGAAGTGTCTTTTTATACAACAGTAGGCTATTTTTCTAGATTAAGTAGGAATCCTCTAGGTGTGTAGAGCGCCATTTTCTCTCCAATTTTCTAACATTGTGCTTTAAAGTACGCAGCTCTGAATTAAACCAAGGAGATAGCCTCCTATGAATGATTACCTTCTTTTTCAAGGGGGCTGCATTGTCTAATGCATCACGCAATGATGAAGAAACACTATGAACAAAAGAATCAATTTGTGAAGGGGCAGAAACAAAATTATTGCCCTCCACTGTGTTTTTCTGTGATAATGAGGAAATTAAAAGTAGAACACATTATTTAAAGGTTGTTACAGCATTGTCTGATAATGATCTACTATAATGAAATTTTCTTTCAGGTGTGGAGTACTTGGTTAAATTAAACTCAAAGGTTATTAAGAAATAGTCAGACAGGTCAGGGTTATGAGAGAATATTGTTATGTCTTTACACTCAATGCCATATGTCAGCACAAGGTCCAGAGAATGAAGACAAAGGTGGGTAGGTTTGTTAATGTTTTGATCAAAGCCAATTGAGTCTAAGATAGCATTAAAGGCTATATTTAAGCTATCACTTTCAGTGTCAACACGAATGTTAAAATCCCCCACTATAATAACTTTATCTGTATTTAACACTAAATCAGATAAAAGGTCTGAAAACTGATCTAAAAATTGAGAATAAGGGCCTGGTGGACGGTACAAAACAACAAACAGAAGTGGTTTTAGTGCTTTGATATTTGGATGAGGAAAACTAAGGATTAAATATTCCAAAGAGTTGTAGCTATTGATTGGTCTGGGACTAATCAATAAATCGGACTGAAAGATGGTTGCTACTCCTCCTCCTCGCCCAGTATTTCGAGGAATGTGAAACTTTAAATAATTAGTAGCAGTTGACTCATTTATAGTAACATAATCCTCTTGATGCAGCCAGGTTTCTGTGAGGCAAAATAAATCAATTTGATTGTCACAAATCAGGTCACTAACTAACAATGTCTTTGACAGACAGATTTATGGAACCATCCTGAAGAGGTTCATATTTCAGCAGCAGAAAAAACTGTTCAGAATGTTTTGACCTAAACTTTGGCGATCCACATGGCTCATTTTCATAGCTATGCTGATGACACACAGCTCTACATCACTGTGTCCCCTGATGACCTATGTACAGAATTACCTTCATTAAATCAGGATAAAACTGAAGTTATTGACACAGATTTTCAGAGAGCAAAACTCACAGCCCAGCTTCAAACCCAGTCAATGAATCCTTCAGATTAGGTCAGATACCTCAGTCATCTTTGATTCTGACTAAAGCTTTACAACCCTCTTAAAAATGTTACAAAAACACATCATTGATCATTGATGATCATCTAAAGAACATTGTCAGAGTGCAACTGTTTCTCTCCCAGTCCAATGCAGAGACTTTATGTCAGGCTTTCACAACCTGTAGAACATATTAATGTAATGTTTTGCTTTCCAATCTTGTTAACAGAACTTTAGCTTCGTTCAGCAGGAGGGGTTGCTGACGAGGACCACACCCTGAGCTTACACAGATTTTAATGTTTCTGCCTTGGCTACTGTTCCGTTTTAGAACTGTGTCACAATTCACCGATGTTAGCTGTGTGACTTCCTTGTTTGTTTCTCCGCATTTCCCTGTTTATGTTCTCTAGTTGCTGTTATTTCAGTTTATTCACTTCAAATTCAATTCAATTCAAAACTACGTTAGTCATCCCAAAGGGAAATTAAATGTTGTTATAGCTCATATTCTGAAGGTTTCTTCAAAGAGTCGTTGTAGATGCTGATGGCTGTGGGCAGGAAGGATCTCCTGTAGCGCTCCGTCTTACAGCAAATCTGAAGAAGCCTCTGACTGAAGACACTCTGTTGTTGTAGGACAGTCTCATGAAGAGGATGCTCAGGGTTCTCCACAATGTTCTTCATTTTATGAAGAATCCTTCTTTCAACAATAATCTCCAGAGGTTCCAGAGGAGTCCCCAGAACAGAGCCAGCCTTCTTTATCAGCTTGTTGAGCTTTTTTAAATCCCTGGTTCTGATGCTGCTTCCCCAGCAGATGATGGAGAATAGATCACACTCTCCACAACAGATTATAGAAGATCTACGGCATCTTGCTGGAAACATTGAAGGTCCTAAGCTTTCTCAAGAAGTTCTCTCTGTCCCTTCTTCAAGGTTACATCTCCACTCCATTCTGTTGTCCAGGTGAACACCGAGGTATTTATACTCCTCCACCACCTCCACGTCTTCTCCTATGATGGAAATAGTGTTTGACCTGTTCTTGTTTGTCTTAAAATGTGCAATATTCTCCTTTGTTGTTTCAGCTTCTTGTCCATCTGTGATCCACCCCACGACTGCAGAATCATCCAAGTATTTCTGCAGATGACAGGAGTCTGGTCCTGGAAGTCTGAGGTGTACAGAGTGAAAAGGAATGGTGAGAGTACAGTCCCATGTGGTGCTCCTGTGCTGCTGACTACCTGGTTAGACTCACAACCCTTCAGTCTCACAAACTGTGGTCTGTTTGTCAGGTAGTCTTTGATCCAGGAGATTGTTGAGGCCTCCACCTGAGTCTTCTGGAGTTTCTGACAAAGCAAATCAGGTTGGATTGTATTAAATGTTCTGGAGAAATCAAAGAACATGCTCCTCACAGTGCTGCTGGCTTTGTCCAGATGACAGTGGGTTTGTTGAAGCAGGTGTATGATGGCATCTTCAACTCCAACTCCACAGAGATAAGCAAACTGATGGAGGTCCTGATGGTTTACTGTTTGCTTCCTCAGGTGGGCCAACAGGAGTCTCTCTAGGACCTTCATGATGTGAGATGTCAGGTCAACAGGTCTATTGTCATTGAGGACTGATGGGTGAGTTTTCTTTGGTACCGGAACAAGACAGGAGGTCAACAACACTGGAACCTTCTTCTGGGCCAGGCTAAGGTTGAAGAGGTGCTGGCATGCAGTAGGTGGACTGAATGAAGTTGCTTGGTAAGTGAGAGAGAGTGAAATCAAAACATGACTGGAACTAAATGGAACTACATGAACACAATCAAACTTAAGGACATGTCATACAGATAAAACGGAACTCAAATACGGCATAAAGAAAATACAAGAGCAAGTAAGAACCTAAAGCGCCAACTGGAAAACATAAACAATGATCAGAAGCAAGACCCAAAACTGAACTAAAACACCTTCATATCATGACAATATACAGGTCCTTCTCAAAATATTAGCATATTGTGATAAAGTTCATTATTTTCCATAATGTCATGATGAAAATTTAACATTCATATATTTTAGATTCATTGCACACTAACTGAAATATTTCAGGTCTTTTATTGTCTTAATACGGATGATTTTGGCATACAGCTCATGAAAACCCAAAATTCCTATCTCACAAAATTAGCATATTTCATCCGACCAATAAAAGAAAAGTGTTTTTAATACAAAAAACGTCAACCTTCAAATAATCATGTACAGTTATGCACTCAATACTTGGTCGGGAATCCTTTAGCAGAAATGACTGCTTCAATGCGGCGTGGCATGGAGGCAATCAGCCTGTGGCACTGCTGAGGTCTTATGGAGGCCCAGGATGCTTCGATAGCGGCCTTTAGCTCATCCAGAGTGTTGGGTCTTGAGTCTCTCAACGTTCTCTTCACAATATCCCACAGATTCTCTATGGGGTTCAGGTCAGGAGAGTTGGCAGGCCAATTGAGCACAGTGATACCATGGTCAGTAAACCATTCACCAGTGGTTTTGGCACTGTGAGCAGGTGCCAGGTCGTGCTGAAAAATGAAATCTTCATCTCCATAAAGCTTTTCAGCAGATGGAAGCATGAAGTGCTCCAAAATCTCCTGATAGCTAGCTGCATTGACCCTGCCCTTGATAAAACACAGTGGACCAACACCAGCAGCTGACACGGCACCCCAGACCATCACTGACTGTGGGTACTTGACACTGGACTTCTGGCATTTTGGCATTTCCTTCTCCCCAGTCTTCCTCCAGACTCTGGCACCTTGATTTCCGAATGACATGCAGAATTTGCTTTCATCCGAAAAAAGTACTTTGGACCACTGAGCAACAGTCCAGTGCTGCTTCTCTGTAGCCCAGGTCTGGGGAATGCGGCACCTGTAGCCCATTTCCTGCACACGCCTGTGCACGGTGGCTCTGGATGTTTCTACTCCAGACTCAGTCCACTGCTTCTGCAGGTCCCCCAAGGTCTGGAATCGGCCCTTCTCCACAATCTTCCTCAGGGTCCGGTCACCTCTTCTCGTTGTGCAGCGTTTTCTGCCACACTTTTTCCTTCCCACAGACTTCCCACTGAGGTGCCTTGATACAGCACTCTGGGAACAGCCTATTTGTTCAGAAATTTCTTTCTGTGTCTTACCCTCTTGCTTGAGAGTGTCAATAGTGGCCTTCTGGACAGCAGTCAGGTCGGCAGTCTTACCCATGATTGGGGTTTTGAGTGATGAACCAGGCTGGGAGTTTTAAAGGCCTCAGGAATCTTTTGCAGGTGTTTAGAGTTAACTCGTTGATTCAGATGATTAGGTTCATAGCTCGTTTAGAGACCCTTTTAATGATATGCTAATTTTGTGAGATAGGAATTTTGGGTTTTCATGAGCTGTATGCCAAAATAATCCGTATTAAGACAATAAAAGACCTGAAATATTTCAGTTAGTGTGCAATGAATCTAAAATATATGAATGTTAAATTTTCATCATGACATTATGGAAAATAATGAACTTTATCACAATATGCTAATATTTTGAGAAGGACCTGTATGTATATTTATGAATGTGTGGTGCTAAACAAATTAGCTGTTTGGACATTCTCCTCAGTACGTTCTTCCACAGAGAAGAAGTCCATGGGTTCCAAGTCGTCCAGATCCTGAAGCAGCAGAGCAGGCCTGGACCGTCATACTAAAACCACCATGTTTGACTGTATGTATAATTTTCTATTTCCTAAATACTGTGTTAGTTTTGCACCAGATGTATGTAACTTGATACACACCTTACAAAATAAAGCTTTTCGAGTAACTTTGGTAGATCAACCCTTCCTGGGAAGGTTCGCCACTGTTCCATGTTTTCTGCCTTTATGGATGATGGTTCTCGCTGTGGTTCTCTGGAGTCCTAAAGCTGTGTAACTCTTTCCAGACTGACAGATGTCAGTGTTTGTTCCTCATCTGTTCTTGAATTTCATTGTCTTTGTTTTAGGTTTTTTAGCCTACTTCCTGTTGTCAGAAAGGTTCTATTTGAGCAATTTGAGATCAGGCAGTAATCAGACCTGTGTGTTGTTATTGAAATTTAACACAGCTTTCCAAAAATTTTGTTAATCACATTTAATACAGGGGGACCTGTACTTTGAGTTTGATTAGTAAACTTTAGATTAAAGCAAATCTGTCGGTTTCCAGAGTTTATTGTGAGAACATCTCGGTGTTGTTTTCATGTTATCTTTCAGCGAGTTTCTGAGTGTTACCTCATGATGAGGAGAAATGTGCCCCTTTGATTTTTGAGCTGAGCTCCAGTTGCATCACAGACTTATTAAGGCCGTCCAGCTGCATCTTATTTACTCGCATTTTACAAGACACTTGATGAGCCTGCAGCATCCTGCTTCACGCTGCAGAGGATAAATATTTAGCTGCATCTGTCCACTGCTGCCCTCGGACATTTCCCTCTGGGAGCTGTGAAGATGGAGCCGAGATCCATGCTGACCGACACTCTTATTAAAACAATGAAGCTCATAATTATCCTGGAATACCAAAGCAGTGCTATAGTCGTAATGAGGCCACACAGGAGCCACAGAATAAAGAATGAATGTAATAAATAAGCCATTAGATGGGCAGTAAAAAGAGGAGGGTGTAAAAAGTGTTGAAATGAGTTCAGACAGGTCTCGTCTTCTCCTGATGAGCTCAGCCGAGTTTTTACTTTGAACCTTCGACTGTCGAATTTAGTAAAAATAAGTTTAAACGTTTTAGAGAACTTTTTAAAAATATGTCAGTTTGTGATGATTTCCATCCATCCATCCATCATCCATCCATCTATCCATCCATCCATCCATCCATCCATCCACCCATCCATCCATCCATCCATCCATCCATCCATCCATCCATCCATCCACCCATCCATCCATCCATCCATCCATCCATCCATCATCTATCCATCCATCCATCCATGTGTTTGCAGGACGACTGGGATGAAAATAATCCAGGAACTCTTCTAGGATTGGGATCCTCGATGACTAAAAGTGTTGAAATGAGTT